>NC_092803.1:147149322-147449322 GCF_040954645.1 Diabrotica undecimpunctata
CATTATATATTCTTAATATAAAGAAACATAAGACACGAGTTTACGTTTTTATAGTTTCGATTAGTAAATAAAATAATATGCTTACACACTCTGAACATGTTAACTTTTGCGAGCATTTTTAATATTTAAAGATTAAAGTGTTTTTTTTTTTAATTGATATTATTCTTTTTGTTTGTGGCAAATAAATGTATCTATTATTTAACTTTAAAGTAATTTTTTCTGCAAAAATATACAGGATATTCTCATTTTAATTAAATAAGTAATTTTCAGTGAAACCAGAAGTAGAGTAGTAACAAAAAAATGGCATTAGGTACGTCATAAGTCATTTTACTTGAAAAATTTCATGAATATATTCTTTTTAGTGTATTAAAATCTTGTATTTAAAAAACGTATTTACTGTTTATATTTCTAAAAAGGAAAGAGATTATTTTCGGAAAATATTCAGGCTTATCAAATAATCTCAGGAGATGTGTTTCGAATGATGAAAATCCTGTGGCAAAGGGATTAATTTTTTCATATTTTGACTTTTTACATTTTGCAAAACCTCCTCAATTTAATTACTTTTGATGAAATTCGGCCGGTTGTTTTTTTATTCTCTTGTATTATTTTCTTATCAAATGATTCCGCCATTATCTAAGCTGTTCTTTCACTGACTTAATTAAATTAAAAAATTGGGGTTTTCGGCGAATTTTATTCGTTTTGAGGGAATTTAAATTACGGTGCGTTCGCAGAAGTTAGTATTCATTTTAATTAAAAACGTCTGCATAGTAATTTGTTATAAATAAAGTTAGTAAATAAGCAACATACTTTTGCTTATTATAATATACTTCTACAACTTCGATAGCTTATAAATCAGTATATCCGCATATGCAGCCTAAAGGTACAAGTACGATTTCAACAAAAAATAGAAAATTAAAATTTATTCCAAAGGGTGTAAGAGACGTAAATCGTTATACATAGTCTAAAACATTTACACGTCAATCTCAACTACACGAGTTACGACAAAGTTGTACGGTTAATTCTGTTAGATAATTAACCAAGCTTTGACAACCGAGTATCTACCGGAATAGATAGCCAACTTTAATATTGCCAACAGCCTCCTCAGGAGTGTGAATGAGCAAAATACGTCTAGTGTTTTTTCTTACTTTTTAAATGATAAATTATCACTAAACGCGGCCGAACTGGAACCAGTCAACGGCATGAAAACATAAGGAATAACAAGAACCACTGCAGTAAAGGTCCTTAATAACATGTCTAGTAAAACTTGAGCCAACTACAAGCAAAGTAGTTAGAGCTACTGATCATGAAATATGAAAAACAAACTTGAATAGGTAAGGTAAAGAACGGTTAACTAGAAAGATTAATTTTGTCCTATGCTTTAATGTAAGAAATGCGCTGAGTTGAGTGTGACTTAGGCGTAGGGACTCGTGGTTGACATTTCTTATTGTTTTCTATAGAATAGTTGTGCGTGCTGCCTACTTTTTGTTGTACTAGCGAGTTAACGGTCTTATAAGACTATTAAATTTTTGTTTATTGTTTTTATATATTTCGATTTACTTGTCTAAAAATATGGGTACACTACTCACAAAAAATTTTAAGTGGCTATTCAGACCATATTGTGATCTATACAGACGGGTCAAAATCACCAACATGTACAACCAGTGCTTTTTTCTTCTTCTTCTTGCAGTACCGTCTCCTATCGGAGGTTGGCTACCATCACAGCAATCTTTACTTTGTTGGCTGCAGCTCTGAACAACTGTATTGAACTGCACCCATACCACTCCCTTAAATTTCGCAACCAGGAAATCCTCCTACGTCCCACATTTCTTTTTCCCGAGATTTTTCCTTGGATTATGAGTCTAAGCAAACAGTACTTTTCTCCTCTCATTATGTGGCCCAGATATTCCAGTTTTTTCATTTGTATGGTTTTTATGACTTCGCAGTCCTTCCCCATCTTCAGCAGTCAATGGTATTTTCCACATTCTCTGTAACACCACATCTCGAATGCCCCAAAGTTTTTGATGTTTATCTTTTTCAGTGTCCAGGCTTTCATGCCGTACAGCAGAACGGAGAAAACATAGCACCTTAACATTCTCGTTCTTAAGTTTATATTTATGTCCCGGCTGCATAGGAACTTTTTCATTTTGACAAACGATTGTCTCGCTATCTTTATTCGCCTCTTGATTTCTCTTGTCTGTTCATTAGTATCAGTGAAGCAAACCCCTAAATATTTGTAGGACGTAACTCTTTCAACTGGCTGATTATTTATGGTTAAATTCACATTGGTGTATAGCTTCTTTGTTACAATCATGAATTTAGTCTTTTTGATGTTCAGTTTTAGACCATACTTTTTGGTATGGGTGTTTATGTTTTCCATCAAAAACTGTAAATTTGCTAGGTTATCTGTTACTATTAGCGTGTCATCAGCGTATCGTATATTGTTAATTAGCTCTCCGTTAATGTTCATACCAATGTTTTGTTCTAGGAGCGCTTCCTGGCATACTGTTTCGCTATATATATTGAATAATAGTGGAGAAAGCACACAACCCTGACACACACCTCGACGAATCTCAATTTCTTCGGTTAACTCATTATCAACTTTGATTTTTGCTGTTTGTCCCCAGTACAACCTGGATATGATGTTAATGTCGCGACTGTCGATATTTTTGCTTCTTAGGATTTCATACAGCTTTTGGTGTCTGACTTTATCGAAGGCCTTCTCAAATCTATGAAACGTACGTAGATGTCTTGGTTTACATCCAAACATCTTTGCATTAACACACTCAGACCAAACAAAGCTTCCCGTGTTCCCAGTCCACCTCTGAATCCAAACTGTGTGGCGCTTATGTCCTCTTCTTATTTATTAAATATTCTTTTGTGAATTATTTTTAAAAATACTTTTAGTGTGTGGCTCATCAATGCTAAAGTTCTTACTATACTTATTAGCTATAGTGCTTACTCTGTACCAAAAATGAAAATTAAAAATTATTTATTTTAAATAATCAATCCAGCATATTTTCTGCTGAAGCATGTGCTATATACAAAGCCCTTGAATTGTGCTGTGAAAACCAGGGGAACAAAATTGTCATATGCAGTGATTCACTGTCAGTATTACACTCCTTACAAAACTTTAAATTCACAATCAATGGCAATCTATTCATATTAGAAATTTTTTAACAGTTACTAAAACTATCAGATCCATTATGGTGTTAAATTTGTATGGGTTAAGGGACACTAAAATATTTTTGGCAATACTATTGCTGATTCTATACAAATTACAACCAACAGTAGCTGTAAAACAATTTTACAAAAATGTTACACTAAGCAGAAACACAGTGTCAACTGTCTTAAGATTAAAGGTAGATCACAGATGTTTTCCAAAACATCTACACAAAATAGAAGTTCTCCCAACAGACCGATGTGAATGTGGAACTAGTATAGCTGATTTAATCACATATATAAATCACATGTTATTCAACTGCCCATTACATCGTAATACAAGCATGTGGCTGCTATAACAATTTGATAAAAGAGGGTTTAAGTACACCATTAAACGTAAATATTCTATTAAGTGAAGACAATATAAAAAATTTTAAAATCATTATGATATTTCTTGTAAAAATTAAATTAAAGGTATGAGTGTAAATTTTTTTCTGAACATTCATATTTTTTTTTATTTATAGTACCCAAACTGAGTTGTTACTTCGTCACTTTTAAAGGTCACCTATAAAAGACTTTTTGTATATTGTAAAGTTAATTTGATGATTTTGTTTTCATTTCTTTAGAATATTACATCATTGTTAGTTTTTTGTTATATTTCATTTAATGTGAAAAAACACATGTCACTTTGATATACTGAATATGGGTTACAAATGGAATAAGTAAATCAAAACTCAGGAAAAATGTGTATATGTAATCGCTTTTCTACAAGACGTATACATTAAACCACAGTAAGTTAAAAAATTTAATTAAAAAGTACTTCATAATGTAGGAATCAATCAGTTATTACGTTTTCCAGAAAAGTTGCTGTTTTTTATTAAGGTGTTTATTCGTACCTACCATAGAAATATAACGATAACAAAATTCATGGTAATCAGCAAACGTCAGCAGAAAATATAAAGATAAAGGAGATTGAAGCCCTTGTGATGCTGGTTAAACGATAAATTGGATCCTGATGAGACCTGAGTCTGAGTACTTGATGGATTGCCAATAAATGCTACATAGTGTCTACACTATGCAGTGGCACGTCCATACGAATGAGAAAAGATTGAGGAGGAGGTCTACACTATTGTAGAAAGTAGAGGAATGGACATTAAAGGGAAGAACCATGAATCTTTTAAAATGTGTTGTACCGGCAGTTATCGAAAATACTATCGATCGAGAGAGTATCAAATCATCGATTGTTATTTTACTAGATCCTTCTATCAACATTTTATAATCCAAATTGTCATATTACAGCTTTCATTTTTTAATAATCTGTTTTGTCTTGATTCATTAAGTATATAGTTTACATATTTTTAAGTTTAGATGTTAATTCCTTACTACTGAGATTTCGTTAGTCTAAAACTTCTTTTCAATTATTTTAAAAATATATTTATAAAAGGAAACAACAAATCTTTTAACCTTAGTTTACACTCATCCCACGTTATAATATAAAAATAATGATCCCACGGCTTTTATGTTTTCCAAACTATACAGTAAATAGCATAAATTTTCATTTTGTATATGTTCGAAAAGACTAGTAGATAAATTTGTGTAAAGCCCTGTTGGTGTTTTTTCGGAGGTGTTTTTTCGGAGCGTTCCATCTAAAACTTTCTTGCAAATATAGATCACTTTTAGTTCGCTATTAATTATTTCTAGTTAAGAACTTTTAGATTTATTACAAAGTAAGACGAATTATTTCGAGCTTTTCAATGAACAATGAATGCTTTTATTTTTTTACTTTTTTTAAAAACAGATTCTTGAATATTAGTATTTTAAAATTAGATGATTTTATGTTAATAATTACCATTGAAGTTATTTTGTTGTGACATTTTACTTTTGTAATTAATAGATAACGAAACTTTTTCAGAAATGTTACAATGACTTTTTCCAACTTTGAAATTGTTTATTATATTTTGGAACAAAATTTTGCTAATTATTTTTTTTCTATATGCCTTACGAATAACCTCAATTCAAACTAAATTTAGGCGACTTGAAATACAAAAATGGTATTTTTAGTTTTTTATATATATAATGTACAATTAAAAAAATTGGGAATTGAATTTTAGAATTTTGCTTGAGAAATGCAAGAATAGATAAAAAAATTTAGGTAATAGATATTGGAAATAACTGGTATTTAATAAATTAGATCAAGAGAGCAGACGCAACCAAAAGAAACAATTAAATAATATTTTAAACATCACAAAATAATAAGCACAAGGAGGTACACAGTATATGGGAAAACAAATAACAATGTATACCGATTACGCAACTTAGCAGATATCGCAGACAAACATAAATAGAGGCATATATACAATAGCTGACATTCTGTTAAACTTATAACATGAAATCTAAACGATAATGACGGTATGTTAATACACACTCGGCAGTGACGGGAAGGGACGGGTAAAAGAAATAGAGATGGAACTGCCCAATCAACACTCGGTCAGGCGAGGAACGGAAGGTAACCAATTAGTACTCAGTCACAGGAAAGAATAAATCTGTCTTAGATCAATACTCGAAGACTGGGTACGAAATTACCCAGGGTACGGTCATTAGATCAATAATCTAGCAGAAGCGGCTGGCCTTCGGTCAGTGCCCGGTGGAGTTCCCACTATATCAGTCCTCTAGCGGAACTTTTATACGGTTGTCGGACTTCCCTCTTCTTTATACTGCATCGATGGAAGTTGAACTTGGGGTGAAAATGCTTGTCTACGGAGCGCTGATGGGACGGAAGCGATGCACATCGTTACATCCCATTCTCTATGGAAAACAAAATTTACATTTTTATTTGTGGTGCGGAGCATACCACTACACGATCCCATCAACGGTATGGTCTTTGTCGGTTAGGTGATAGCTTACTTCGTTAACTGGTCTTGGATGATTAACAAAAAGATGCTCCTTCCTGCGGATCTTAGGCGTGGTCCCATCAAATCAATTGGGATATGATGCCAAGACTTTTCTGTAGTGGGTAGCACATCTTCCTGCTGGCTACATCTGTGACGGTTTATACTGGAGGTATTTACTTCTAGGTTCTAAGATAGCGTGCTATTTAAACACAGCCAAACTACCATTTTTGAGCCATTTAGCAAATGGTTGTCTCAATCGGTTTATATGAACTTTTCTTATTTCCATGAATACTATTTGGGGGGACTATATAAATCTTATAACATCGTGAAAGAAATGAAAAGAATAGGAGTCAACATTCTCAGAGTCAGTGAAGTTAGATGGCCTGGATCTGGACAGACAAACATCGATAAGCATGTGGTGTACTATGCTGGTAATAACGATCCTCATCATTATAACAAAGTAGCATTTACAGTTAAAGAGGAAAGTAGTAAATGTGTAAAGAACTTTATACCTATATCTGATAGAGTAGCTATGCTACAAATTAATACCACTCTTTGAAATACTAACTTTATTCAAGTATATGCTCCTACAGAAGAAAAACTAGAAAGATAAATGCGATAATTCTACCAAGAGATCAAACAGCTACTAAAGATCGCAAAGAAAAATGTTTGAAAAATGATTTTAATGTCAAAGTAGGTGAAGGGCGGACCGAAGACGTAGTCAAAAACTTTGGTTTGGGCCAAAGAAATAATAGAGGAGAAATACTGGTCCAATTTTGCCAAGAATAAAATGTCATTATCGCAACCACCTGGTTTAAACTACCAAAAAAAAAGATTATATACATGGAACACACCTAGAGATAATCAAAATCACATAATAAGAAACCAGATTGATTATATATTAATTGACAAGCGTTATAGAAATGAAATCGGGGCAGTTAAAACATATCCCGGGACGGACATCGGTTCCGACTACAATCCTGTTATATCGGTATAATCTCAATTAAACTGAAGAAAATCAAACGTAGAGAGAAGATAAAAAATAGTCTCGAAAAACTTACACATCCAGCAGTACAGGCAGAGATAGAGAAAATACTTAATGATATACTCAAACGAAAATTCAGTGAAGTACCCGCGGTAGCAGAAGAATCAGTAGAAAGTATTTGGCGTACCTTTAAAACAACAATCACAACTTTACAAACAGCACAACTACAAGACAACACAAGAAAAACAAAGAATACATGGATGACAGAAGAAATCCTAGAACTGATGGACGTAAGAAGATCTTACAAAAACCGCAATGAAGTAAAATATAAGGAAACCCAGAAAACCATCCGAAACAAAATCAGGAAAGTCAAAGAAGAATGAATGAACAGCAGATGTGAGGAACTGAGGGAATTACTAAAAAAAACATGTGTACTTTAATGCATACAAAAAGATTATGAAAGTCACAAATATGAAGAAAAAATTTACTACAACAACTCTAGTAAATGATAACAACCAAATAGTATCTAGCCCAGAACATATATGAAAATATAATGGGAAAAATACATCGAAGATCTGTTTGATGGCGAGAGAACAGAACCACAAATGAATATAGTACAAGACACAATACTTGATATATTGACATCAGAAGTTACAAAAACAATCAATACGGCAAAGCCACGTAAGGCCTCAGGTCCAGATGAGATATATGTAGAGATTTTTGTTAACAAAAATTTATTTAATTTACTAATATGTAGAGATGATAAAACTTATTAATGACGAAAATCTTCAGTCCTTAACACTACTATTTAACAAAATATATACGACTGGAATCGTCCCAGAAGACTGGCTTAGATCGACATTTATACCTACACCCAAGAAAATTAAAGCAAATAGAATGCGAAAGAAATCTGAGCAACAATCTCAGATTGATTAAAATACACATAACTCATAGAAACCCTAACACAACATGGTATAGACTATTATACGGTAGCCTTATTAAAAACATATATTAGGAACAAATGGCATCGATTAAAATAGACAATCGTATGACAGCAGAAATTTCAATAAAAAGGAGAGTTCGCCAGGGCTGTGCACTTTATCCACTATTGTTTAATATATATTCTGAAAATATCTTCCAAAATGCCCTCGAAAATATTCAAGAAAGAATAAAAATCAACGAAGAATATATTAAACAACTTAAGATACGCAACTGTCGTTATTGCGGACAGTGCTGTGGGTTTGTAACTACTTTTGAATGTCATAACCAGAGAGGGAGATAGCTTGGGGCTGAATATAAACACAAATAAAACAAAAGTAATGGCCGTTAGGCGTGCACTAAATGCCAACGTTAATATTTGTATCTACAACAAATAGATAGAACCCGTACAAAAATTCCAGTATCTTGGTTGCTGAATAACAAACGATCTTGACTACGAAGTTGAACTACGTGCACGTAGAGAGTATGCTAGGTACTCTTTTCAAAGAATGAAAAAAATCCTAATAACCTCTACCTTATCGTTGGATATCCGATAGTCATTTGTGAAAAACATTCATTTATTCCATATTGCTGTACGGAGTGGAAACATGGACTCTCGGAATCACAAGTATGAGATGTGTAGAAGCCTTTGAGATGTGGGTTTTTCGAAGGATGCTAAAGATCTCTTGGACAGAGCACGTGACCAACAACCAGGTGCTGAGAAGAATGGGTACTGAGAGAGAACTCTTAAATATTGTAAAAACCAGAAAAACGAACTATCTTGGACATATTTACAGAGGAAAAAAATACAACTTCCTACGACTGATAATGTAGGGGAAAGTGGAAGGAGAAAGAGGTCCAGGAAGAACAAAATGCTCCTGGCTAAAAAATGTAAGAGACTGGACAGGCATGGATTAGTATTCGATACTAAGAATAGCTTAAGATAGGAAGTAATTTGCTGTAGTTATAGCCAACACTCAGTAGGAGAGTCAACCTTAAGAAGAAAACAAGAATTTTTGAATTTATGTAAAATAAAACACTACGGATGTATAAAACAATTGCCTTTGGAAAAAGTCAAAAAATTACAAATATCTCCTTTAATTAATTAGAAAGATAAAAAAAATTGAAAAAGCAAAGTGGTCAAAATAACCACCTCCGTCTTTCTAGTGTTAAAAAGGCATTTTTGTAAGGGGGATTAATGTTCATGACGAGAACTTGAAGATAAAAATTTATGGAGAAAAGTAATAAAGAAAAAATCCTGTACTGTTATTAGCTAAGAAAATGATGAGGATATAAGATATATGCAAACTAAAAATTTGATAAAACCGTTGAACTAAAACCGAAAATATAAAATCTAAAATACTGATGACTTTAAGAAGTAGATTTTATTTGCAATAAACAATTGTATATATAAAAACTGCATAACGAATCTGCATTAGATTAAAAGTATTAATAAAAAAATCCATCAGAGAAACCACCACACCCTGTTCCCTTATTGATAAAAGGAGTTGATGGGCAACATCGGCGGAAGTGATACATTATGACAGACCCCTTTTCTCGCTCTTATCAATGCCTGTCAATTTTCAAGTAAACTAAAAGAAAGGAAAGGCACTCCTATACAGCATCGGCTTAAGATCTTCCATACCGTATTATATCCAATAATACAGGTGCCAAGCAATCGAAAGAAACGATAGATGTATTAGGCTGTGAAATTTAAATATCTTGGATAGGTAGTTTATTCAGTTTTATTAACCATAACGATATTTAAAATTTTAAATTGAAACTATACGTTTTTAACCCATTTGAACCTACCGTCCTTTATAAAGGCCAGAAGGTTTCTTCTAGTACATTACAAATTTAAACTTTTCAAATGTAGATGCCGTATTAGTTTTACAATCCTAAATTATCATATTACCCATGGAATCTTATTATGAATCATTTAGTAAATAATTTCCAGTGTGTCAGGAAGTTTTTGTGTAGGAGTGATTTCAGCTACTTGAAATGGATAAAGCTAGGTAAGCTATTTCTGTTTTGTTTATAATAAGTGATGTCGGATCGTGATAAAATATAAAGTTTAGAGATGAAATAATTATTTAACGCATATACAAAAGAATTTTTGTCGGTAATAATATCATAACACGTGCTCAAAGTATCATGTTCTTTTAAAAGGCCAGTAGGACAATCGGCGTCTACAGTGTTCTGTATTACTAATAAATGTTTTTTTATTTTTCTCAGTCGTTCGTACTGGAAAAAGCCCCTTACGCTAGCGGAGCTACTTGAAGAAATAGAAAAAGAAGATATGGACGTTCCGGATAGCATTGCAATTTTGCCTCCTGAAAATGCTAACGATGACGTTACCGATGAGGATTCGGGTGAAGAAGATAATGTTGATATTGAGAATTTACCTGGATGTCAACTTAGGGCAGAGTGTCAAGTTAATCTACCAAATCAATCTGATTCAGATGATGATAAGTCATTAGCAGACTTTGTTGAACACAAACCTAAGAAATTTAAAAAATTCAAGTACTCAAAACGAGATTTACAATCGAATTTCTCTACATGGATTCCAATTCAATCTGTAAACAATCAGCGCTCACCAGCAACGATATTTAAATTGTTTATGGCTGATATAGTTAAGCAAATTACGGAATATAGTAATACATATGCCCAACAAAAAAATTCTTTAGGTGATATATCTACGGATGAAATGTTCTGCTTCATTGGTATATTATTGCTTAGTGGTTATTGCTCTGTTGCTAGAAGAAAAATGTATTGGCAAAATTCTGATGATACGAATAATAAAGTAGTTTGTTCAGCTATATCCAGAGATCGATTTCAATATATTATGACAAACATTCACTGCAATGATAACACCCAACTGGATAAGCAAGATAAGTTCTCTAAAATGAGGCCAATCTTTGAATCTCTGAACAAAAAATTCTTCGAATATGCTCCAATAGAAGAAAACCACAGTATAGATGAAGCTATGGTGCCCTATTTTGGACGCCATAGTTGCAAACAATTCATTCGTGGAAAGCCCATTCGCTGGGGCTACAAGTTTTGGGTTGGAGCAACAAGACTTGGATATATCATTTATTTTGATCCATATCAGGGAGCATCTTCAACTCTACCACCAAAATATAGTCATTTAGGTTTAGGGTCATGTGTTGTTCTCAAATACGCCGATGTTTTACAGAAGATGCCATTTGCGCCATTTCATTTGTTTTTTGATAACTACTTCACATCTTTGTCTCTTCTGAAAGAATTGAAGTTCAGAAACATAAAAGGTACAGGTACCATAAGAATAAATAGAATTCCAGAATGTCCCCTAAAAACAATAAAAGAGATGAAAAAACTGGAGAGAGGTGCTTTTGATTATTTCATGGTAGATGATGATAGTATAATATGTAATTGGAATGATAATAGTGTCGTTACTTTTGCATCGAACGTGTCTTCAGTTTTCCCTCTAAATAAAGTAAAACGATTTTCACAATCCGAGAAGAAGCATATATACATAAATCAACCTAAGCCCATACAGCAGTACAACGAAAACATGGGTGGAGTTGACAGAAGCGACCAGAATATTGCTCAGTATCGAACAACTGTACGAGGAAAAAAGTGGTATTTTCCTTTGATATCCCATTGTGTTGATATGGCAGTTCAGAATGCATACCACTTGCAAAAACAGGATGGCGGAAAACTTGACCAGTTAGCATTCCGAAGGGCTATTGCAGTTGAGTTGTTAGAAACGCACAAGCGAACCACCAAAAGGGGACCTTCAAAAGCGCCAAGCAATCAACGGGAACATTCACGTTATGATAGGTTGGATCATTTAGTAACCTATCAAGAACAGCAACGAAGATGCGTACACTGCCATAAAAAGGCAAATTTTATTTGTCATAAGTGTAATGTTGTCCTTCATCCTAAAGAATGCTTTTATAATTATCACACTCAATGAATTTAAATTGTACTTGCTAATAAATAAATATTTTTAACAAAAAAAAATTTTTCATTTAAAGTAACTTATAGTCCTACTGTCCTTTTAAAAGAACACCAAATTGTGGCCAATCTGGAGGTCGGATATTTTTTTGTTTATTTTTCCCTGACTTTTGAAGCCTTTTTAATCACTACTCAATGTATACATTCAGGTTTAAACAAAAAAAAAGTTTCAGGACTAAATGGGTTAATAAATGTAGACAAACCTTTGTTAGTTTATGTTATTAAAGTTAAATTAAAAAAAAACAATATTTTAATAATAACAGATCTTAAAGCAGAAGGTATAGAATTTTTGTTCCATGCGAAGGTGAAGGAGTAAGAATATCACAAACACACATTTATTTCATGAAAAAATGGTTTAAGTTTATTAGGTGTCTTATAGTAAATAGGGTATGCTGATCACGAATGTGTGCTTAGTTTTTACTATTCTCTGTTCACAAATTGTTGAGAGCACGAAATATGCCTCAAATTCATAAAACGAGCGTAAATCATAGGCGTTCCTAAGGTGTTTATTCATTAAATAATAATATAATGTTTTAATACTGTTATATATAATATTAATAATTATAATACTAATATATTTAGCAAAAAACAATTAAAAATTTCACGACTAATGTTGGTTATTATATTATATTAATAAAAATAAGAATTTAACCTTTAACAATTTTGTAAATAAGAATACCTTATCTCTTTGGATACTTCAATACTAATCTTCGCGTTTAATCACTTTACTAGAAAACCTGGAATTCATATCCACATGTACTATTCGTTGCAAGATAATTAAGATGGAATTCCCCAGATTTTTAATAATATAATTATATTCGAAACTTAACTTGAAAGGGTGAAGTTATTACGAACGAAAACAATTTTTTTGTTTAGTACGTTTTTGATCGCATGTAATTTACGGCTCGTCGGTGTTTCCGCGTCTACGGCAGTAATTAGCGTCTCGAATATTTCTTTTGCGAATTATATGCAGTGCGTGAGTGATTTTTTATTCCATATACCTACGAACATATACGTACCTTTCGCTCGTGCTCGTTTTGTTGGTTGTTTGTGATGGCTTCATCATAAAGTTTTACACCGGTACTGTTGCGTACAGTCAGTAAGTCTGTCTATTCACCAAGAGAGAAGACTATTGTCCTGAATGTTCACGATGCTCTGGTTTCTCAGAATCCCACAAACACTGTTCGCAACATAGTCGAAAGTTGTGCCAACATGACTGGCGCAGGAGAGTCAACTTTATATAGGTTCCTATCAGTCAGAAAAAAACACGGTATAGCTAACCCAAACACAAACGAAAAGCCTATTGAAATTGGTGAATTTGCCAAAAATGGTATTCGAAGGAAAATTCATGGATTTTTTTCAAAAAAGAAATACCAAACCTAAACAAAATTTTACAAGAAATTAGAGACGACCCGGATTTGCCTCATATCGGACGAACTAAATTGTGGCAAGTTTTAAAAGAATTAAATTTCCGGTGGGAGAAATCAGACCGAAAATCACTTTTGATTGACCGGGAGGAGAAGATATTGTTGGAGAAGAAATTATCTAAGATTCATACGAAAATTCCGGGCTGAAGAAAGGCCCATCTTCTACCAAGATGAAACGTGGGTAAACTCAGGTCATACTCTAAAAAAATTTGGTCAGATAAAAATATACTAAGCTCCAGGCAAGCCTTTATGGAAGGTTGGTCTACTGGTATCTGCCCACCTTCTGGTAAAGGCAGTAGATTAATAATTTCTCACATTGGCAGTGAAATAGGATTTGTTAAGCATGGTTTGTTGGAATTTCGTTCCATAAGCACAAAAGACTATCACGAGGAGATGACAGCTGATGTTTTCGAAGAGTATTTTGAATAATGATTGAACACATACCACCAAATTCAATTATAGTATTAGATAATGTACCTTATCATTCACGACTAGTAAAAAGACTTTTAACGAATGCGTGGAAGAAACAGGATATTCTTGACTGGCTGCGGAATAAGTATCTGCCTTACGAAGATGGAATGGTAAAAGCAGAACTTTTAAAAATTGCCCGGCAACACAAATCTAAGTTCAAGAAATACGTAGTTGACAAAATGGCGGAAAGGCGAAACATCACAGTCTTTAGACTTCCACCCTACCACTGCGAAATAAATCCAATTGAACTCATTTGGGCACAAATGAAAAGTTATGTGGCTAGAAAAAATACGTCATATAAAATACAAGCTGTACGTGAATTATTATACGAGTCTTTATAACATATTACAAAACAAAACTGGAAAGATGCAGTAAGTCATGTATTAGAATAAGAACAAAAAATGTGGGATCTTGATAACATAATTGATGCGACCGTAGAGATTATTAACCTAATTATTAACCCTCAAGACGACTCGGATTCCGAAGTTGATCCTATTTATTTTGAATTTGAATAGTTTTCTAATCGTAATTATATAAGTTAAGTAATAGTAGTTGTAATCGTAAGGTATTAAAGGGGAAAGCGCAAAATGTCGCCTGTCAAAATCTTCAATGTGTTTTAAATGTATCCATTTTTTTTTTCAAATCCTGAAAAAACTAAAAAGCATTTTTGAAAAATTTAAAGGCAGAATGAAATATTTTTTAGAATAAATAAAAAGTTTCTTCTGCATGCAATATTTTCAATTAAAAATTATACTATATTTTCTCTTTTGTTTTCACCCCTGTTACATAACATATTAAAATAAACATTGTAGAAATTTTCAGGGACTTTCTGCCCTGAGTAATAATGTAATCTTTCATTCTGCGTTTAAATTTTTCAAAAATATTTATTAGTTTTCTCCGTATTCGAAAATAATGGATACATTTAAAACACATTGGAAATTTGGCCAGGCGACATTTGGCGCTTTTTTCCTAAATTAAATTAATGTATCTTTTACAAATTGCAAGAAACTTTTTATTTTTGAATAAAATAAATAAGTTTTATTAAAAAATACAATTTACATAAGTACAATTTAAAAAATATATTTGTTTAGTTCAAATAAATGTTTCAATCATATACTCTACGACACTGGTCGTTCATTTCTAACCATTCAAAATACCCCCGTAATAGGATTATAAGGTATTGTATTCCTTCAGATATAAGGTGGGTTAGTCGAAAACGTCTTAAACCGTCAGTTTTAGGTTGGTTTTTACTATTATATCGTATTACCTATCCTCTCTGTATTTCAGTTTTCTAATTAGGGTTAAACTTGTAGTGAGCTATCAACAAATTGTGAACCGTGTATAGCATGTTAGATTTTCAGGAAAAGTGTGATTGAATTTAGTTTAAAAAACTGTCAACAATACTAAGAAAATATTTTTTGAAACTCTATTAATAGAAAAGTACATAAAAAAAACACAATGCAGTTTAATCTGCGTCAAATCGTTTATTTTTATGAATAAAATCGTTTGCTTTTTCCGTGAAATATAGAACCACTCTCTCTGTTCCGCGTTGAGAGTTCCAAAATTTTCGGGATAGCAGTCAACGTGTGACTACAAAACAGTAACTAGACCAGTGGTCACGGGTGGGCATAAAACGTAAAACATTTCTACCACTGATGAAAATTAATTGAGAATATTGAGCGCAAAATATTAAGAAATATTAAGCTTGGTTGGCCGCTTCGAACATATGCCAGATAATCCAGCTCTAAAAGTTTTTTAGAGATGGAAACCCCAAGAAAATAGGACAAGAGAAGGTCCCGTCAAAGTTCGTGGTTTTAGCGTCATTAGAAGAAGAAGAAGAAGAAGAAAAAACAAGAAGAAAAAGAAAAAGAACAAGAACGAGAAGTAGAAGAAAAAGAAGTCAACGGGGGAATCCAAAAAATGAAGTTTAACGCTCATATTGGATTTCAGTTTATTATAATTTTCGAAAGAGCTCCATGCTTCAGATTCATCCTTGATATGATAATTATATTCTGAAAAAAGCTGCCCGATTTTAAGATTTGAAGTTGAGGGCCTACAAAAAATTTTTTCTTTAAAGCTTCAACAAGTGCAGTAAATTTGTCGCACAGGTATTTAAAGCAGTCAGCTTGTTTATTTAAAGCTTTGACAAACTATTTTATTAATCATAACTTTAAGTGAAGGTGAGGCAAAAAACTAATTTTAAAAAAATTTAAACAAATATTCCGCAAACTTTTTTAAACGATACCTATACCATGAAATTGTAATACGTGGAGGCAGATTTTTATCTTTCAGTTGCGATCTTGAGATTTTTGCAGCATCCTTTTATAGGCCCAAGTCTCCCACTAAGTCATTTAGTACAGATTGGATAAACTGTTAAGGTTGGTCTATATAAGGATTGAATTTGTTTTATCGGTTTTTGCGTTTGAGCTTTTAGCTGATTATTGCTGATATTTGGTGTGAAGAAAAGGTGAGGAAGGGATATCTGGTCTATGGTGTTCAGATCGTTTAGCAGACAATAAATTGGGATACAATAAAGTTGTATGTTTATTTTTTATATTAAAATCCTTGACATCTCAGGAGCAAAAGTAACAGTCGTCTACAGTTTTTTTTTTGGTTCCGTCCATACCATAAAAGTGCCGAAGGGTGAGGACCTATCTGTACCATTTGTCTAAGTACTAAGAAAACTCGCACTACGCCTCTCCATCCTCAATCAGACGGAATAATAGAAAGACATAGTAGAACTTTTTGTCAATACCTTTTAATGTTTGTCTCTGATAATCAGAAAGATTGGGATAGTTTAATTCCTCTATGTCTGTTAGCCGATAGAAGTTCCGAACAAGAAGCAACCGGTTACTCTCGATCGACGATGATCACCAGAAGACAAATGAAGTTTCCTCAAGATTTTACTTTTGGAAGATTGCCTACCTGCGAAGATGAATGTTCACCCCCGGTTCTACAGTTTAAAAGAAAAGTAAAAAGTCTACGAATTTGCTCGTAAAAGTTTAAAGCTTTAAAGCGATAAAACCAACGCCAGGATCGACATGCATGCTACAGGTGACCCAGTATGGTTATACAATCCCACACGTAAGACAGGATTGTAACACATTTACATTGAAGTAAATGTAAATGTCACATTTACTTCAACGAAAATACCGGTAACTTGATTTGGTTTTCTGGCTGGAATTTTTGAATTTGAGATGCGCCCTAAAGTAAAGTATAAGATGTTTCTTAAACGTTAACTTTGTTAGAATAACAGGTCTGTGCCAGTCAGTGTGTTTTTTTAAAATCTTTTGTTTTTATTTCTATACTTAGTTAATAACACTATCGTTAACACTACTGTTAATATGTTTTTTACGTACAATGTGACGGGTTTTTCTAGTGCTTCGCAGTAGTTTTTATCCATTTTTTTCACCTTTAAAGTAATCTTTTTCTTATGGTTATACATGAATTCGACTACATATGAACATTTAAGCTAATATTACAACTTTAACATTGTGACCACGGATATTAAGAGAATGGTGTGTTTGTTTTACACCTTAACTTTCTTCACTCACCATTTATTGAAATGATAAAGCTTGTAAACTAAATAAGCGAAACGTCTTCAAATATGGGAATGGAACTGTGATTTCCTTTTATTATTTCTCCTTTGATCGAAATCCTCGTGACCAAAAGATTTATTTTTTTGAACTTACTTATTGAATATTGTTTGACGGTCGTACTCCTTTATATATATATATATATATATATATATATATATATATATATATATATATATATATATATATATATACATATATATAATATATATATATATATATATATATATATTGTGACGATTAGGGTTTATAGAAAATAATTTATAAGTTATATACTACATAATATTAGATATTTGGTTGTTTTAAATAAGTTATATACTAGAGAATTTAATAAAAATATATTTATGTGAGGGCATTTTTAATAAATTAGCATATAATAATTGTAAAAAGTTGTATTTAGTAATTTTAATATTGTAAATATATATAAGTGAGCCATGTGCTTAGGCAACCAAAAATACTCTCTGAGATTGACAGATATTTATACTCTGAAGTGACGTTTAAGAATATTTACGAATATAAGTGGGTTATAATAATATATTGTTTGAAATGTGTATTTTATTAAATTAGAATGTTAAGTTACTAATTTAATTATATATTCTGATCTGAAAAGCCTAAATGTAAACAAAATTATTAATAGAAAAGAATGGAATTCTCTGGATCTCCGGAGATGGCCATGTTTGCGAAATGGTTTGTTCCAGAAAATTCATACAAGTATGAAATAGAACAAATTGGAACATGATCTCTTACGAGATGGTTCTAGAATGTCCAAAAGATATAAATACCCGTGATTTGGATTCAAGATGGCAGTTTTTGGCAGTTTTTAGAAGTTTTTAGTTAGAAGTCAAGCAGTTTATTATGAAAGGCAGTTTTAAGTTTTTTAGTCAGAAGTCAAGCAGTTTATTATGAAAGTTAGTAAGAGTCAGTGAATCAAGTACAAATAGTCCAATAGTTTAATATAGTGAGTTAAATGAAGATTAAAAATTATGCATATAATTTAATGCACATTTATAATTATACACAAATAATTATTGAAGAAAAAAAAAGGTATATTGGAAGAAATTAAATTATATTATGGTTGGAGATTAGTATAAATCAACTTATAATAATTGGATATTGGTATATTGAAAAGAAGAATAAATATAAATGCTGTTTGCTGGTTTGGTTGGTGGTGTATAGATGCTGGTGAAGAAAAATATATCTTAAATTGGTAGAAGCTGATAATTGAAAAAAGTAATTTCACAACAAAACAAGGATAACTGAAGTACGAAGACATTCAGTGGTGATTAGAATCTATATACTTAGTGGAAAATAGTTCATTTAGGCATTCAGTGAAAGAAAGGTACAAAATTTTGTTAATATAATTTAGTTAGTGTCATAACAATTTCAATTTTGAAGATAGTTTGTTTAAATTTTAGATTGTCTATAGAATTTAATTAGTTTTATAAGAATATCAGTTTAAAGATAGTTTATTTTAAATTTACATTGACTAGGTTAGATATATATGTGTGTTTCATAATAGTTATAATAAAGATAATTTAAAAAAGTACTTACAAGCTAATTCTTTGAGAACCGCGATAAAAACCCTATATATTATATTATTAAAAATACTCATTGCTCATCATTCAAACAAAAAAAACACATCATAACAATATATATATATATATATATATATATATATATATATATATATATATATATATATATATATATATATCTAAACGTGAGAATTATTTAAAAAATGCGTCAATTAAGATGTACTTAAGATAAAAGTAATCAAATATTAGTTCTCAAAAAGGATATAACGTGGTAAAACAGATACAAAAACATGTAAACAAAACAAAAAAAAAGATCTTAGCCAAAAAACCACAAAAAGTAATGCATTTAAAAACCTGTAAAAAATTCCAAACGAGGAGCAAAGAAAACAAGAACTTATACATGCTGGTTGCTGGAAAATAAATGCAGAAAACTCGAAGTCAAAAAAATCTGAAAATAGAACCAACAATTGACAATAAACAATATCTGACAATAGAATCACCATAAGAATTATACTTAAAAGACTTGGTAATGGTATTTAGTCTAGACTTTATAGTTGGTCTGTGTCGTTTTAACTGACAAGAACCACGTGTTCAAGTCGAGCAAGGAAGCATGTTGCTCTTTAAGTATTAACATTGGCAACCATTGTCATCGACCTAGGGTCGCATTGTAATTGAAATTTAAATAGATAAACCATATATTGATGTCTCCACTGCATTTTTAGTGTTAGCTTCAAGTACCAAAAGAAGGCACTGAGAATGATCTGAGCTAGATCGAAAATGTTATGTATCTATAAATTTAGAACGACACTTTTAACAAGTTTTAATTAAATGTTTTTATACCAATATACAAATTTTGAAGTTTTTTACCTCTGTATAAGTTTTTTATACTTACCCTCTCGATAAGCATAAAAAATGCGATATTTCAATGGACTATAAACATTAATAACTAATTAAGATTACTAAAGAAACCTAAAATTAAATGCTAAATAAGATTAAACATAATTTAATCAGTTTTAAAAAACTGATACAGAAGTAAAACACTTCAGATTTGTATTTAGGTATAAAAACATATTAAAACTTTTTAAAAAAGTGTCGTCAAAATTTATACAGTAGCATAACGTGACGATTTCGATCATCTTCAGTTGCAATTACAAAGAAGGCACTGAAGATGATCCGAAATCGTCACGTTATGCTACTGTATAAATTTTGACAACACTTTTTTAAAAAGTTTTAATATGTTTTAATATGTACCTAAATACAAATGTCATGTTTGCGTTTATATCTTAAAATAAACATTTTACATAAGATGCCGATTGACCATTTACCTACTATGTAATTCCCACTAGGATATTAAATAATACCAGA
Source organism: Diabrotica undecimpunctata (assembly GCF_040954645.1). NCBI lineage: Eukaryota > Metazoa > Arthropoda > Insecta > Coleoptera > Chrysomelidae > Diabrotica > Diabrotica undecimpunctata. The sequence continues at coordinate 147,169,729 of NC_092803.1, forward strand.
TAATTTAATTTTTATCTATCAACAAAAATGTAATATATTATGATGGCAAGTATGATTTAATGGTAATAGGATCTGCACAGATATCGCCACCGTAGTACATATATCTTTGTCGAAAACAGTTTTTGGATAACATGAATCATTTTTTAATGATATTTATGTGGATGAAAAATTTTTTTTTTTAATAAAAATATGTTTTTGTAATGGCATAACTTTGATTATTTGGTAAACCTACATTACACAACACAAGAAATTAAACAATTTTTTTTTAAAATAAACTTCTTGAGCAACGCTGATTGGCAGAATAGAGCAGTAAAATGGTATAGACGAAGATGTTGAAATGGATATATTCGCTTACTTGGTCCACTAGTAATAAAGTTATCAGAATTAAATCGGAAACCGGTCTTCATACATGGCCTTTACTTTAGCATTATAATGCATTAGAGCAGGGCTTCCCAAACTTACTTGTAGAGATAGTGCAAGCACTCCTGACCACGGCGCAGTAGACGAAATTTGGTTTAGTCCCCACTTCCATGCGAAACGCATTGTACTATGCACTGTATAATTCCACTTACAATAGAACCTTTCTGCCTTTACGTAAATTTGACTCCGCCTTCGCGCAGCTCCATGGTCAGGAGTGTTTGAACTATCTCTACTGTGATGCCCTTGGGACTTTGCTATTTTTTTGCGACTCCCCCTCAACCCAACCTCCAGTAATACTTTTAGTATCAATTTTAGTACTAGCCTAGTAACAGGTTATAGTTATAACAAAACCACTATTGGAACATTTATATTTTTTATTAGAAATTCAGAATATAATCAAAACATAGCCACAAAAATAAAAAGGGATATTTATTTATGTAACTGGGTGATTAATGTGAGGGATGCGCTTGCTTTTTTGAGCAGAGCTTATGAAACCGGGGCTCCCAGGGCTCCCAGTTTGGAAATTTCCACTTCCATTTCTTTTTCTAAGTTTGTGTTTGACCTGTACTTGTTTTTAATTTTTTAATTCCTGTGGACAGATTCGATATAAATATCAGGATCTAATTGTTTTCTAATTCCCCTTTGTCCGATTTTTCTCGATCGACGATGGTAATACAATAAAATGTTGAAGTCGTGGAGTAAAAATTATAGTTTTATTGACAGCTGCTAATAATTACACTTTAGTTGTTGGTTAGATAACTTTCTATAATAGACTGCGCTCAAATGAGCTGAAATCGCCAATTTATAATTTCATAAATAATGTATACCTCAGCACAGACGTTAATGCTTCTATTATACTAACAAACTTTGAACTATGAGCTTACAATACAATTTAATCTGGGCCCTTGTTGCAACACTTTGGAAGTTCAATTAGAAAATATATTATTGGAAATTTATTAAGTTGCAGATAGATATGCAGGTGAATGGACTCTAATTATTAAAATATTACACGACATGTTTCACAATATTTCAATTATAGACGGTAAAACTATAAAAGGTTAAAAATTTAAGAATAATGTAAGATTACAAATTAAGGGATTAATTTGTGATTGAACATACTGCAACTGCAGAAAAGCCTGTTTCGCACAAGAACGAAGTCGCAAATGATAATTAAACATTTAATGAAGCAGTGCTGAAGGCAGGATATTCATGAGAAAGTGAGCTCCAAAATTCAAACAGTTTGTCCTTGTCGTGTTGAAGCTTTGGGCAGAAACCATAGGACAATTCTCTCAGGTCTTCTGCTTTCTCTGTTGAAAGTGTCGATGGCGTGGATGACAGAAAAAGGTTTCTGACCCAGTCATATTGCTCCATATCTTCAAGAAAATATTTCTCAAAGTGTTCGCTTAATGATAACATGTGTTGTGTAAACATTTTTTTAAGAGGGATCAAGCATTTCTATCGATTTTTCTTGTAGAATACCTTGTAAAGCAGGGGGAAACAGTCAATGTCTTGATCTTCTAATTTTCTCTTCCATAAGAGCAACTTCTTCTGAAACCCAGTAATTTTGTCTGCCAATTGCAGGATATGAGTATTGTTTCCCTGCAAAGACTTATTAAGATTATTTAATTTGTTAAATATGTCACGGAGGTATGTTAATTTTGTTATAAGCTCTGAATTAATAACGTTTTGCGCATCATCATATGATTCTGTATGTAGATGCGTGTAAAATTTATTTTTAATTTGTTTATCTTATTTATCTAATTTGTTTATTTTATTTGTTTAACCAACCAAAGAAAAAGATAAAATCTATAATCGACTATCTCATCCAACCAGAAAACAAAAGGCTCCAAACAAATGACGTAAGGGTGTATCGTGGTGCCGAATGCGGATCTGACCACTATATGGTGATCGCAAAAATAACCATACACTACAGGAAAGTAAACAAGAACAAAATTGAACAGGAGAAGGTAGTAGCTTCCACAAAGATAAGATATAATATTGATAGCCTCAAACACGAATTAGTACAATTCCTCTACAAACTTAGACTAGCCTCAAAACTAACTCACTTAACTCGAAGAGAAACAGCCGAAAAAGAATATCAAGATATAAAAAATTGCATTCATCAGGCGGCCAAAGAGGCATTGGGGTACGAAGAAGCTGACAAAAGAAAAAATCCTGAGTGGTGGAACGAAGAAGTAGGAAAATTAATTAAAGACAAAAAAAAAGCTTATCAAACATGGCTATCCACGAAAGACTCAGAAGACCGCAGAATTTACAGCAGACTCAACAGGGAAGCAAAGAAGGAAGTCACTAAAAGAAAAAACGAAATGTGGGAAGAGAAATGCGAAGAGATGGACCGATGCTTAGGAGGAACCAAAGTGACACAAGCTTGGAAATTCATAAAAAGTATTAGAAAAGAAAGAAAAGATGAGGGAAATATAAACCTGATTCAAAATAAAAAGTGGGAAAAATATTACGAAACGCTATTAACAGAAAGTAGGCACGAATTTATGGAAAGACCTGACCATATCTCAATGACAGAAAACTCAGAGGTGCATAAGATAAACAAAGAAGAACTGAAAAAAGAATTGAAACAAATGAAAAATGGAAAAACACCCGGGCCTGGAGACATTCCCATCGAGTTGGTGAAACATGGACCGGATGCTCTTTTGGAAAGCTTAGTGAATATTTTTAATAAATGCTTAATTGAAGGCCAAACGATTCCAGACGATTGGAATTTGGCCCACATTAGCCCCATTTATAAAAAGGGAGACAGAAAAGAATGCGGAAATTATAGAGGCATTAGCGTAACTAGCTCGCTGGGAAGGTTATATGGTCGTATATTGAAAAGAAGAATAGAAGAGGAGTATAAAGAAATTGAAGAACAAAGCGGCTTCAGAGCAGGAAGATCGTGCGTGGACAACACATTTACCCTTCAACAAGTAATTGAAAAACGAACAGCTCGAAACCTCCCTACGCATCTGGTATTTATAGATCTGGAGAAGGCTTATGATACAGTTCCTTTAAAACTCTTATTTAGTGTCTTGACGAAAACGGACCTTAGTAAAACATATCTAAAAGCAATACTGAACATCTATAAATGTCCTCAAAGCACTGTAAAAACAGGAAATACTTTCTCAAGGGTATTTACAGTAACGAAAGGCTTGAGACAAGGATGTTGTCTTTCCCCCACCCTATTCAAAATATATATCCAAGAAGCACTGCACCAGTGGAGACAAAAATGTGCGGGAATGGGGTTGAAGCTTAACAACCATTATCTGACAACGCTGTTCTTTGCAGATGATCAAGTACTAATTGCAAGCTGTGAAGAAGATGCAGATTATATGCTTAGAAAGCTCAAAGATGAATACGAAAAATGGGGGATGAGTATGAATATGTCTAAAACAGAATATATGCGAATAGGCAGTGAAGACGAAGACCCGGATTTGGAAATTAGACAAATGAAAAGGTGCTACGAATACAAATATTTGGGAAGTATTATCTGCAGTAAAGGAACAACGGAACGAGATATAGACTATAGAGTGCAACAAGGCAGGAAGAGTGTTCAAATTTTGAATTCGATACTTTGGTCCAACAAAGCTACTATGAAAACTAAAATGACTATCTACAAAGTAATTGTAGAGCCAATTCTTACATATGGAGCAGAATGTTGGCAAATGACAGCAAAAGGAAAGAAAAAAGTTGACACGGTTGAAATGGACTACCTAAGAAGAGCTTGCCGTATATCAAGAGTAGAACGTATACCTAATTCTGAAATTAGAAGAAAAACAGATAGAGTACATACAACTTCTGAAAGAATAGAAACTAGACAGTTAATATGGTATGGGCACGTACAGAGGATGGACGACAACAGATGGCCAAAAAGAGCTATGGAATACAATCCAAGTAATAGAAGGAAACGAGGAAGACCAGCCAAGTCTTGGATACAAGGTGTTATGGAAACCATGAAAGACAGAGCCATTGATGAAGACACCTGGAGAGATAGAAAAAGATGGCGATCGAAATGCGGGAAGCGGCAGAAGCTGTAGGATCCCCGCTTATATATATATATATATATATATATATATATATATATATATATATATATATATATATATATATATATATATATATATATATATATATATATATATATATATATATTATACTTGTGAGTACGTTACTTTTGGACAGCCAACGAAAGTTGCAATAATAAATTAAAGAGGTGTGCTCGGCCTCCATTTCTTTACAAAGTTTATGGAAAAGTCTTGATTTCACGGGTCGTGTTTTAATGTAGTTCACGACTTTAATAATGTTATCCTTAACAACACTTAATTCAGGTGTAACTTTCTTTACTGCTAAGGCCCCTCTATGTATGATACAATGTGTCCATTTTACACTCAAATCCTTGGTTTTTATGAGAGTTTACTAGTCCTCCATACTGTCCAGACATCACTCGGACACCATCCGTACACACGCCTACACAGTTATCCCAGTTACTATTATTTTTAGTCATATATGAGTTTTAAATCTCGAATAAATCAGTAGCTTTACAACATTTACATATTTTTCTGCAAAATAACAAACCCTCACATATATTTGTACCTTGTATGTACCGTACATAACATATCAATTGAGCATCATCATTATTATCAGTCTCTTCGTCCAGTTGAATGGCAAATAAACCTAAAAGTTTCCCCACAATTTGCTCATTAATATCTTCTGCCATGTCGTGAATACGGCGAAAAACCGCATTGTTTGAAAGAGGTACATTTTTTATTTCTTTACCTGCCGATTCTCCAATCATCACTGTTACCATATCAACCGTTGCAGGTAAGATTAGTTCCTCGGCGATCGTATGTGGTTTTTACATGTGGCAACACGGTAAACTACCATGTAAGAGGCGAGCAACGCTTTGGTAGAAATTGATGCTCTTGAAATCAAAGCCGTGGTCTAATGTTTTAGCTCCCGCAATGTTCTTACAAATAAGTCCCTTGGCTTATCTTGTAAATGACTGTGAGTTGATTCCAAATGCCGTTTTAGTTTATTAGGAAGCATACTTTCAGCAGCCAACACCTTGTGACAAACAACACATTGCGGAAGTTCTGCATTCCCTTCAGTAACTCAGGTAAATCCAAATATTGGTCGTTATATTTCCTATATTTCTTCTTTTTACCTTAATTAATATTACTGCTCTCGCCTGATTCTCCAATTCGTTTTCTATTCTTTTGAATATAAGTACCCATTGTTGATAGCAAAAGACTCCGCATGCGTAATAAAGAAGGGAGGGAAGCCGACCGGCGAAACAGAATGCGCCCGGCGCTCATTCAACTTCAGTGTTGGCAATGTCCCAATAATTATCCGATTTTCGGATAATTTTGTAGATCATCAGATAATTTTCGGATTGAACAATTTTTTGAATAATTTCGGATAACTTAAGGGTCTTCATGTTATATTTTTATTTGATTTATTGATTAATACATATATTTTATACTCATAATCAAATGAGTATATTTTCTATATTAAAAGTACGCTCTGACACGCGACGCCCCTGGGACAACGCAATGACGCCCCAAGTCGTCGCGACGCACAGTTTGGGAAGCCCTGCATTAGAGTCTGGGTGAATATAACTACAGACAAATCTTCTGCAGTTTTAAATTACGATAGAACTAACTTGCGTATTGTTCGTAATAATGATAAAAGAGAAATAACTGTAAAACTACTGACGGAGCTTTAATAAAAAAACCAATAAAAAAATAAAAGGAGGATTATAAGGAGTGATAGAAAAAATACTTTACAGTTTGTTAAAAACATTATTCAGCCTTATTATAAAAATATTATTTACTACAAAGAATATTCACTCAAAAGCTTACAAAATTATGTAACTTTTGGATTAAAATAATTGAAATATTATTTATAGTAATAAAAATTTTTATCAATCACATTTGTTGAATTGCATTAAGTATTTGTAAATGCTTTTTTTTTCAAAAGAAAACTTTTATACGCTCTCGAAATCTTATTTCTTCGACATCGTTTATAAATTATTTAAACATTAAAATACTAAAACAACAAAAAGCCTAATAGGCATTTGAAAGCACTGAAAAGCCTAATAGGCAATGGAGTGCCATCTAAAAAATATAAGAATTTGTATTATAGATCTTAAAAAAAGTTATTGACAATTAATTTATCAATATGGGCAATAATGCTTACGATTTTTAAATTTTGATATTGGAAGTTTCGTATTTTAATATTTTATATTTTTGAGCGTATGAGTTAAGTAATAAAATCCAAAATCCAAAAATATACGCTTTATATAACACTTTATACTATTGATTGATTTAAAACATAAAACCCCTCAGACCAGCACTGATCGAACAATGGAAGCGGTAGCATGAAGAAAGACTTTTAATTACTCGGGTTTTTGTGTAAACAGACACCAATAGACGATAGAAGCGAAAATGTATGTTTTGTTCCGTCCTGATTGGTAATGAATATCAAAAAGTAAACGAAAATTCCCTCTTGAAAACCAACCAACAAAAATATATTTCTTTTTGAATCCAGCGAGTGTTACTACTTTTTAATAGAGAAAGCAGAGTGTTATATAAGATTATTGGAAAATGCTGAGAGATTACAAAACTATCTGTTTGGTTTTATTGGGACGATGTAATAGAAACAGGTCAAGAGAAAATTTTTGTTTGCCTTTTAGTATATTTTTCTTTCTGGCAGATTAATTATAGGAAACTGTCTTATACTATCTGACAGAGCTTAATAGTATAATCTTATAACATACTTATCAATACTAGGCCATGAAGATAATTAGTAAAAATTAACTTAAAAAGCCGAAAGATAAAAATATAAACGGAAACATTTAAAACATTTGAAGGGACACGGTAAAGAACGACCAGAGTCTATTTTTAGTCGGAATTTAGATATTGGCGCCATATTTAAGCTTTTTGCGGAAAGAATCCAAACATGGTTACAATAACGATCACCGTACAGAAGGTAATAAAGGGTAAGGATATAAGCTAACCAGACAGTGATACTTTCTCTTCTTGGACATTCTTACCTAGAATGTGATAAGTACAGGAGTCTTGTGAATTCTAAATATTATACAGAAATACCGGACGACTGGAGAGATTTATTAAGGAATAGTCGCAGTAAACCATCACCATTCAGGTCCTTTCAGACGTGAACCGAATATTAGTTCCATCTTTGTGTGCCAAAATGTCCTACGGTAACTAAGCCTATCAGGATTCTAAAATTTGAAAAAAACCACCTACGTTTTGTCTTACACAAAGACTACTATTTTGATCTATATCTTACAGCGGTACTAGGTAGTTCCCTCGAAAAATCAGGCACGTAAGAGAAAATTGGAACCTTTTCCATTAAATAAGCTGTATAATTTGCGTTGCTCTGCCTATTAAAACTGCTTAAGTTGCATAATTTATTGCAAGTGACTTAATTCCTGACAAATCCTAAAGAGGATTTCTTTTACCAAGGACCAGTTTCCCACTCCGGTACGAATGAAGGTAGTGATGTGGAATTTGTCGACGATCCACCAATCGACATTTATCGCGCAAAATACAGCAGAGTCCAGCTGTTTAATTAAAAATTTAAAGATGTCAAGTCCATATATAATTATCAAACTATTTTTCTTTTAAAAAGGAAAAGACAGTTAAGATTTGATTTTATTTGATTCGATATACTCTGTACGAGTACTAGAAACCAATTCGCTAAGAATTTTGCTTAGTTGAGGAGATATGTTGTGTAATGCAATTTTTAGATTCCCCATGTCTCTCTTAACATCTTTATCAGCGTCTGTTTTGCCTTGCAATTCTTAAAAGGCACAGATTAAAGCCGAATTCTTGAATTTGGTTTCGAAAATTAGTCTACGATTTTATTTTTCTTTTATTTGCGTATTAAAAAGTCTCATAATACTTTACTTTACTTAATCAGTAGACCCATTTGTACCTTTCGGTGTTGGGTTAGTCTCATAGTAATAAACTGATAATGATAAATATTTTTTTTTATTTTTCTGACCCAAAATAAAAATTCGATTTGTAAAAAAATGAACAAAATGTAACTTTGATCGTTCTTTCCCGTGGCGCTTCATTTGTAAGATTTATTTGGTGTAAAATATCAGAAGGAGACACATACCTAGAAAAAAGATAGTATAGTAGCCGGTACTGAAGACTAGCGCGAAGCTTCTGTATATTTATTATTTAAGTAATATTTTTAAAATTGAAAAAAGTAATTTTATTATTTATTTACTATTCTTATTTTAAACAAATTATATTATATTAAAATAATTTAATAAATTATTGTTTGCTCCAAACGCCATCTGCTAATGTATGTAAACAAGCGTGCGTTGTTTACTTCTGACAGACCTGTCCAATTCAGACAAAATATTAAATTATTAATACAATATTTGATATTTATATATTTGATTAATATATAAACTAAAGAAGATGTTTAAAAATAATAATTGTATTTATATGAGATTAACTAGATGATTTAATATTTTTATTTATTGGGTGATATTTATGACGTTTAAATTTTGATAATCGTTATAAATCGAATATTTTAATAATAAATATTCTTTTAGTTTTTTACTTCTCATTTAATGTCTGTATGTTGTTAGTTTTTTTTTTCATGCATTTTTAATTTACATGCTTAGAATAAATTAATATATGACGACTAGAACCGAATTGATCGAGAGTATTGAATTGATGTAAGGAATTGATATTTTGTGAAGCTACCCATGACGGTTTCTTGTACGCTAGTTTCGTGAGGCTTGCCGTAGCATTTTACTATAGAGAAAAAAGTAATATAAAGCCCGTATACAAATCTTCTTTTCAAAAATAAGAAACTCACCGTACTCTCAGAAGAAATTATTCAAGTTTATTCATTAAATAAACAAAATGCAGCATAGCTCCAGTGAAGATCTAGTAACAGCCGAACTGTTTAAACGGAGAGGATAATTAAAATGCATATAGACATATACGGTAAAGAGACAGTAATACTCGGAGTATATGCACCAACAGACGATTCCCCGGGAATAGAAAAAAGAAAATTTCACGGAACAACTTTAACAACTAGAGCTAATCAAGAAGAAGAACGTGAAGATAATTATAACAGGAGTCCTTAACGGCAGAACCGGAAGGAAAGAAAACGATAAAGTAGTGGAGAGATTTGGAAAGGATGAACAAAACGATAACGGAGAACGTCTGATTGAATTATGCCAACTAAACAGAATTACTTTTAGACATAAAAATATTCATAAATATATATGGACGCCAGAAACACGAAAGCTGAAATCGATAATAGACGACGTAATAGTCAAACAAAATTCAACAATAAAGATAAACGAAGTGAAAGTCAGAAGAGGAGTAAAATGTGGAACTAACCATAAACTACTGACAGCAAAAATGGGCATTATGAGTAAATGTACAAATTGCAAAGCCAGAATTTCTTTGAATCTAACCCTTTCAATCAGACGAAATTATAATTTGTCGACCTGTATGTCCCACCGGTACACGTAAGTACCACTTTATTTATTTTACTACTTTACTCTGACTAGCTTTAAGCAATTATTTCCCAGCGGTACATCTAAATCTAGCCTTCAACAACGCGATTTGCGAATTCCTCATTTTGTTGTATCATTGTTAGGGTAGTTAGGGCTATCTATAAGTGCTTTCTTTAAAGTGTATTTTTTATGGTTGAAATAACGTCTACAGTGTTTTGTTTATAAAAAATGGTAAGGGAAATCAGTTTTTTGTATAACTAATTAATGTTTCTAAATGGTTTTGAATGTTGAGTTACTGAAAATGACATTTGTTTTATTGGTACTTGAAATTACCGTTGGTCATAATAATTGTTATATATTTTTTTCATTTTAGACATTGTCCACAGTGGCAAAAAAGAAGGGTTTGATTAATGCCGAGTTAGAACTTTTTAATTGTTCAAGTGAAAAAGATCTCTATGTTTCATTTGTTACAGAAACTATCCGAAGGAATAGGTTTTAGACCATTTTAAGATTTTTGCATGTAAACGACAACTCGCCATACTAGCAATACCAAAAAATAATACCGATCGGTTATATAAAATTAAATCTTTGCTGGATTGTCTAAATTCTCAATTTGATAATTGTTATGGTGGGCAGAAAATGTGTGTCGACGAGTCAACTGTAAAATTTAAAGACCGATCATCTATTAAACAATATAATCCGATGTAACCGATAAAAAGAGGGTATGGTGTTACTCTAACGTGAACGGTTGTGTAAATGTAAACAAAATTCAAGTATATCAAGGTAAAACAAAAAAATTCGAGAGAAATACTCCAAATATAATTTAGGTGAACGAGTTGTTTTATTTTTGAACGAAACAGAATAAAAAATAAATTTTTTTTTTGATAACTTTTATACCACTATAAAACTACTGAAAAAACTGAAAGTTGAAACTACTTTAGCTTGTGGTATGATTCGAGCAAATAAAAAAGATCTTCTCAAAAACCTGTTGGAAGATAAAAAAATTATTACAGGTGACATTGACTACCGTATTTCTAATAGAGGCATTTCCTTTTTTAAGTAGAAGGATAATCGCACAGTCGCCACTGCTTTCAACTTTCACGGAAGTGAATCAACTACATTGAAGCGAAAACAACTTGATGGCAAAAATATCAACATACACCCCATCAACATCAGCACTCCAAATAATAAAAGATTATAGCGAATCTATGATCGGTGTAGACCATCACAACCAACTAAAGCAATGTTATGGTTTGGACCTAATATCTAATGGTGGAATCGACTTTTTTGGGAAAGTCTAGAAATAAACTTTGTAAATAGTTTCGTTATAGCTAAAAAAGTATTACAGATTTTCGTAAAGATCTTACTGGTAGCCTCTGTTTTGATTCTCCCCAGAAACCAAACAAGACTTCAAGAGGAAAAAACGACGGCATAGTTTTTTTCGGAAATAATATTGTTTAATAGAAGAAATAACTGGCCAAAATTTGTTCATTGATGGGGAAGATGTGAAGTTTGTAGTATAAACAAAATACAATCTAAACCGATGTCAATTTGCTCTTTATGTAAAATTTTTCTATCTTCTTCTTCTTCAAGTGCCATCTCCGCGGCGAAGGTCGGCAATCATCATAGCTATTCGGACTTTTGAGACGGCTGCTCTGAAAAGTTCATTTGATGTACATCCGTACCACTCTCTCAGGTTGCGCAGCCATGACATTCTACGCCTCCCTATGCTTCTCTTTCCTTGGATCTTTTCCTGCATAATCAGTTGGAGCAAGGTGTATTTCTCTCCACGTGTAATATATCCGAGATATTCTAATTTTCTTGTTTTTATTGAATTTAAAGTAATTTAAATTTTCTATGTATTAATCAAAATAAGAACTGTTTCATAGAAAATCATAAGATAAATAATTTAAATATATGGTTACTATAATATGCCTTAAGATTTTTCCACTCTGAATTTATCCCAGCAGTACTTTTCAGTACTATATTGTTGTAGTAACACAACATTAATTATGAAAATTAACTTGTTAAAAATGTATTTAAAAATGTTTATAAGGTCTACTATGCTTTAAAAAAGTATTATCTTTATGATATCAATATCTCGTATATAAGGATGGTTCTAGTTACTGATACTTCTAACTACCTCTGGGACTGAAAAGGCTAATGCAGATATTAGAGCTAAAGGTTTATAGAACGAAAGCAATCTACTTTAAGGGACCATATACTCTGCAGCCATGGGTCTTAACAGACTTAAGGAAATTTTAAGATTTATTTACTTTATCTTTATCAAGCCAGAAAGAAATCAGAGCGATAAACTAGCACCTCTAATAGAGGTCTCTGATATTTTTCCTTCCAACTGTATAGCATCCTCCGAAGTTTCTTTATTTGAAACAGTCTTCGTACAATTTGTTGCACTGAGGCGCCATTGTTAATTCAAAATTTATATTCCCAGAAAACTTGGTAAAGATGTCATTTCAATTTGGGCTCTAAATCTTCTCTAAATATATTACCTTATTGTCTTATATGCCAAAGCCCGAAAACTGTTTTGTTGTGCTTTCCACCATAAAGCAACATGAAAGAAAGTGGGTAGCTTACAAATCTTTGAAATGGTGGAGGAATTTACCATTCACAATAATTCAGGAGAGAGACAGGCAAAACAGTTTATTACCGAACATTCACCAAAATTTACGGCACACCTAATAAATAAAGACAGGAAACAATAATTATAGCCATAGTAGGTTTGCTAGTAGAACACTGTAAGCTAAATAAGCAGTTGATGCTGATGAGATTGGCAGATTATGACCTACGCAGATTTTGTCACCTAGAAAAAGAAACAGAAGAGCATATTTTATGTCAGTGTAACAGCTTGGCAAATATGCGGTTCTTTGTATTAGGGGAAGACAAACCACCTAAAGAGAGCTACATAGAAGGTTCAGACTCATAGTTATTAGACCTTATAAAAAGGGCCAGGCTAGAGAATATAATCAAAGGCTAGGCACAATAGATCTGAAAAGTCGCAATAAAATAGGCCAAAATCCACCCCATTGAATCTTATATATCTCTGCGTCATAAACAGAGTATACTCGGTTGGGATGACAGTTTTAAGCCTGAAATTTTAATGAAAATACTACAACCAAACCAAAAGCGAAGTTCATTCTTGAATAGTCTAGTGTGGGAATATTCGTGTAAGAGATTATGTTGGCTTTGACCTCTCACGCTATTTTTAATTTTATAGATATACTGCAAACAATATTTTAGTTGGATGGCAAAAAAGTGTCCAGGATGGCAAGGTAGTAATTCTATGAAGACTAAGAGGAAATTGTTTAATAAAAACCTAGGTAAAAACTCGTGGCAAAAAAGAAAGAGCAAAAAACAAAACAAATTAAAAGCGATGAAAGAGGGTTTTAGAGAAACATGGTTAGAGCAGTCGAAATATGCGGAAGGAATATTACCAAAAGTAGATTCGCAGCATTTATCGGGAGTTTTAGAAGAAGACTTTGCACATAGAAGACTGCTAAGAATAAAATATTAGAAAACGATAACGATCACTAATATATCAAAAAAAACCTCATGGTTTAGGAATAAAGTAAAGATAAAATGTGAAGATAAAAAGAAAGCCATTTTACAATACAGAACACAACAAATACAACAGACATACAACTACTACAAAAGAATCAGAAATAAAACAAATAGGTGCTTTATTCAAAAGAGATAAACGAACTAATAAAAACGAAATAAATTCAGAAGAAAACATGGGCAGACTACTTTCAATCCCTATTTACTAAAGGTGACGACAATAAACAACCAACACTAGATGTGACGATAAACGAAGAAATTAACATTAAGGAGGTAGAGGTAGAAGTTTTTAACTATTAGAATACAACAAACACACATATTTATAAAAACGAAAAGACAGTTAAGATTTTATTTCACGTATAGGGAGCTTGCGCATCCGTTTATACGTATTTCAGCCCAATAGGCATCATCACAACGGCTTTTGCAAACGCTCTGAACGTGAAATAAATCTTTTCTGTCTTAGGAAGCAACTCTAACATGTCTTCGTATAGATGCAATGTAGCGACATCTAATAATCAAATCGTAGACTAATTTTCGAAACCAAATTCAAGAATTCCGCTTTAATATGTGCCTTCTAAGAATTGCAAGGCAAAACAGACATTGGGAGATGTTAAGAGAGATATGGGGAATCTAAAAATTGCATTCCACAACATATCTCCTCAACTAAGCAAAATTCTTAGCGAATTAGTTTCTAGTACTCGTACAGAGTATATCGAAATAAAAATGAAAAGACAGTTAAAATTTTATTTCACGTATAGGGAGCTTGCGCATCCGTTTATACGTATTTCAGCCCAATAGGCATCATCAGAATGGCTTTCGCAAACGCTCTGAACGTAAAATAAATTTTTCTGTCTTAAGAAGCAACTCTAACATGGCTTCGTATAGACGCAATGTAGCGACATCTAATAATCAAATCGTAGACTAATTTTCGAAACCAAATTCAAGAATTCCGCTTTAATCTCTGCCTTCTAAGAATTGTAAGGCAAAACAGACGTTGATAAAGATGTTAAAAGAGATATGGGGAATCTAAAAATTGCATTCCACAACATATCTCCTCAACTAAGCAAAATTCTTAGCGAATTGGTTTCTAGTACTCGTACAGAGTATATCGAAATAAAAAGGAAAAGACAGTTAAGATTTTATTTCACGTATAGGGAGCTTGCGCATCCGTTTATACGTATTTCAGCCCAATAGGCATCATCAGAACGGCTTTCGCAAACGCTCTGAACGTGAAATAAATATTTTCGGTCTTAGGAAGCAACTCTAACATGGCTTCGTATAGACGCAATGTAGCGACATCTAATAATCAAATCGTAGACTAATTTTCGAAGCCAAATTCAAGAATTCCTCTTTAATCTGTGCCTTCTAAGAATTGCAAGGCAAAACAGACGTTGATAAAGATGTTAGGAGAGATATGGGGAATCTAAAAATTGCATTCCACAACATATCTCCTCAACTAAGCCAAATTCTTAACGAACTGGTTTCTAGTACTCGTACAGAGTATATCGAAATAAAAAGGAAAAGACAGTTAAGATTTTATTTCACGTACAGGGAGCTTGCACATCCGTTTATACGTATTTCAGCGCAATAGGCATCATCAGAACGGCTTTCGCAAACGCTCTGAACGTAAAATAAATCTTTCCTGTCTTAGGAAGCAACTCTAACATGGCTTCGTATAGAAGCAATGTAGCGACATCTAATAATAAAATCGTAGACTAATTTTCGAAACCAAATTCAAGAATTCCTCTTGAATCTGTGCCTTCTAAGAATTGCAAGGCAAAACAGACCTTGATAAAGATGTTAAGAGAGATATATGGGAAACATATTTCCTCAACTAAGTAAAATTCTTAGCGAATTGGTTTCTAGTACTCGTACAGAGTATATCGAAATAAAAAAGAAAAGACAATTAAGATTGCAATGCTTAGAAGGCACAGATTAAAGCGGAATTCTTGAATTTGGTTTTGACAATTAGTCTACGATTTGATTATTAGATGTCGCTACATTGCGTCTATACGAAGCCATGTTAGAGTTGCTTCCTAAGGCAGAAAAGATTTATTTCAGGTTCAGAGCGTTTGCAAAAGCCGTTCTGATGATGCCTATTGGGCTGAAATACGTATAAACGGATGCGCAAGCTCCCTATACGTGAAATAAAAGCTTAACTGTCTTTTCCTTTTTATTTCGATATACTCTGTACGAGTACTAGAAATCAATTCGCTAAGAATTTTGCTTAGTTGAGGAGATATGTTGTGGAATGCAATTTTTAGATTCCCCATATTTCTCTTAACATCTTTATTAACGTCTGTTTTGCCTTGCAATTCTTAGAAGGCACAGATTAAAGAGGAATTCTTGAATTTGGTTTCGAAAATTAGTCTACGATTTGACACATATTTATGTTTCGTGGACTTTAAGAAGGCATTTGATAGGTTAAATAAAAGTCCGTTGCCCACGTTTTGTGCGCAAAAGAGATACCTTTAAGAATAATCAAAATTACCGAAAATATCTACCAGAACAACACAATAAAAGAAAAAATAGAAGAAGAACAAAGAAACCCACTTGGAGCTGGCATTAAGATAAAACGGAGAAATACCTATTATTTAACCTGATCAAGAATGAAATATTGAAAAAATTAAAAAAGGATACCAAATGGGGGAAAACCTACTTAAAATATTCTGCTATAAAGACGATGACACTAATCTCTCAAAGTGAGGATCATTTACAACGTATGCTACACCAATTTAATATAACGGCCACAATTTTTTTTTTTTGTAGTGTCTATCTGTTTCTGATATTGGCTACCATCACGGTTATCTGTATTTTGAACACTGCTGTTCGAAAAAGATTTGTTGTTGTTGTGTTGAACCACGTACGTAGATTTTTGAGTTAGGAAATCTTTCACCTTCCTGGTCCTAGTTTTCTTTCTCATTTTCCTTGTAGAATTAATTGCAGCAACACACCTTCCTGGTCCTAGTTTTCCTTCTATTGTTCCTTGTAGAATTAATTGCAGCAATCCATATCTTTCACTATTCCTCTTGATATGACCGAGGTATTCAATTTTGGCTGTTTTGATTGTGGTTAACAACTCTTTTCGTTTTTTCATTCTTAATAAAACGTCCTGGTTAGTAACGTAGTCGGTATAGGAAATCTTCAGGACTCGACGATAAAGCCACATTTATAAAGCCTTAATTTTCTTGCAGGTAATGTCTGTGAAGTCCAGGACTCAACTCCCTATATTAGTATAAGAAAGGTATAACATCGCGGTAACCTATTTAAATAGCTTTGCCATTTTTTGAAATGCAGATCTTGCTTTCTCTATCCTAGATTTTATTTCTAGGGAATGGTCCCAATTTTCATTGATGTTCGTACCAAGGCAAGTGGTAATAATATACATAGATGTAAACTATAAACAACCCAGAAACATTTTTTTCCTAATAATTAATTTATGCGTTTTATTTGCACCAATATGTATAATTTAATTCAACGACATTCCTTGTGAATGGCTAAATTAATTTGTAATTTAATTTTTTTTTTTAATATTAAATTCTTAAAGAGAATGCTGCCTTTATATGCCTGCGTTCAATTAAATTTTACACGAATAGAGATCTAAAATGTTTATTATAACTTACACTTGACCTTTTCTCCTTTACGTTTTCTACTCTATTCCATTCAAAATTCAATATTGGTATAGCTTAATCTGATATCTAGCTATACATTCCTTCTACTCATATATTTAAACAAGCACTATATTAATTTAGCGGGAATATTTAAATTGATCCACTGTTTACTAGATTCTCCGTTAATATTTTAAAACGGGTTCTGCCGCCTGAGCATAAATATTCATGAAATTACACGTCCACTATCGAAAATCTTTGTGGACAATATATTTACCGAGCTTAGCTTTAATGTAGTTAGACATGATGGTAGTTCGAGACCATCCCAGTTAATACGGTGTAGGGGAGTTTGTTCACGAAGGCGCTGCTGATAGAGACGTTATAAAAATATGATAGTCCGAGGTTTACTAAATGAGTGCAAGTTTGGTAGAGAACGGTTCATACATAATACATACAAAGATCGTTCTATAACGACGTGGCATTACAAAAATATGACGCTAATCCGAGCGAATTCTCTTTAGCATTTTATAAACACAATGCATTGTCAATTGGTTCTATCCACAACGGAAAAGTAATGAACTTGTTTCTTTTGAAAAATTGTATATTCGAAAGTTAAAGCCAATATATGGTATTTAGTCTTAAAGCGACTTAATAAACAGGGCACATTTATATAAAATAATAAGTGAAATTAAAATAAAGTCGAAACTAGTTAAGCTCAACCGAATTACGATAATTGACACAGTGGTTTAGATACAGATGCAACTCGTGATGATAGATTCATTTTAAATGCTAAAATAATTAAAACGGGGTGATGTGCTGGCGCTAACAGTATTTAATTTATCACTAAAATGCGTAGTTATAATAGGTCAGAAGGTATAACCAACAAACTTCTCAATAAATCAGTCCAAATGGTGGTATTTGCAGATGACATAAATAATAACATAAGAGGAATCAAAGCAATTGGCGAGAAGACGTATACGGAACTTAAATCACATACCAAACATATAGACTTGTCAATTTACACAAAAAGGACTAAAATCATAGTACATATCCGATCGGAGAGTGCAGAACGACTCTACCTGGCAGTTAATATCTTCAAAAAGTAGATAGCTTTACCTGTTTAGGAGTTAACTAGCGGACCAACTCGACATCGAGTTTTTTAAATGAAATTTTTATTTTGCGAGAGAAATATACAATATATACAATGACCGGAAGTAAAAATATTTTTATCAATAACTGAAAAACTATAAATGATAATTTCGTAAACTTACATTTTTGAACTCTACGTTGAATTCTCTATTGATTTGACTAATAAAAAAGAAACCGGAAGTCGACCTCAAAACCGGAATGCAATTTTTAGTTCATCAAATGTAGACATGGATATCATTTAGCAGTTAATTTTGCATTCTGATCATGAATCTGGTGTCAGATTTACTCTATCTTGACGTTTTATGTGCGTTTCGGGTCACTTCCGGCGTCGGATCGCAACCGGAAGTACATATTTAGATTCGTCTCGACGAGACTTTTCGATCCATATATACATTGTGGGGTCTCAAACTTAAAGTAAATTTTAACTTCAGGTCATCTCAAAACCGGAAGTGAATTTTTGTACCAAAAGTATATCTTGACAATCTCATACGTAATACTAATAATATTCGGAAAAAATATTTTAATTATCTAATATGGTTTTTGAGTAAAGTGGTGGACAAGAAAAGGGCTTAGCGTTTTACTATATAAGATATTACAAAGGCCAATATAGAGGATATAGGAAAAAACCTAAAGTACAAGAAATATTTGTAATATCTGTACAAAAGTCTGTGCTGTGGTCACACTGTAACTTGATTTGCCTTATATTTAGGACTTATCAGTTAGTGACAGATCGAAAGTAGAGCTGACAGGACAAATCTATGACTAATAACAAAATTTTTCATTCGGGATTGAATACGGTATCTTTAAAATATATTCATACAATCAAGGTCTCCATCTTCAACTTAAAACTAATATAAGACATTTGCATTTTAGGCATACGAATTTTATCATTTTAGTTTTTGCTACGTAGTTCATTTGACATACAGAGGTATTTATTAAGAATAAAAGAAAACAATAAAATGTACAAAATAACTATAAATTATTTTGTAATGTAACACCTAAATGTTTGTTTCGTTTTTTGGAAATGATGAAAGAGAAGAAGTAGTAAATGTAAAAAAACTTCAAAGAAAGTCTAAGACTTTTAATGCAATTAGTATATTAAATTAATAGTAAAAATCCGACGATAGACAGAAAGTCAAACGATAAAAAGTCGATAATTATGGATTTTTAACTAAATGGGTACAAATTGAGCCCTTATTAAAAAATGGTGACCACGTCTGGGTCAAGCCAAAGGTACCAACAAACTACCAGTAACTAGGGTATACAGCAAACCACTGGGTTTTTCTCTTAATAAGTTAAATGGTAAAAACTAGAATTTAAAATGGATACTAAAAAAATATACCAAAATTTATGATTTTAGAAAGTCATTGAGTTTACAAATTTGGGAGTACTGCTAAAGGAAAATCTCAAAAAATTAATGCTATACTTAAAAAGAGTAATTAAAAATATCAAAGTATAGTAAACTTTTTAATATCCAAGTTACTTTCAACGAAGAAAATACTAAGAATTAATTATACTTGGACTAAACATTACGCACGAGTACCTAGTGTAAGTGCTCTATAGAAACTAAGAAACACCTTTAGGAATGTTTTATAAGAATAAGAGAAGAGAAGAATTTTAAATGAAAAAGACTAAACCAGATAATGTAAAAATAGTATAAAGACGAAAAAGTCACAACCTTTGTTTAGGCACCAACGACATTGCTGAAAAAAATCCAAATTAATAGCAGGAAAAAAATGTCCAAAATCAAGTCCATTAGAAGAAGGAGAAAACCAAGGACAAAATGGACAAAAAAAGTGAAAAGTAATATGCTTAAGTGCAGGTTGTTAACGGAAGGAGAGTAATTCAAGACATAAGAATATTCTAAGGGTGCGTATCTTCTTGTGATGTTGGCGACCACATTGACTCGTCCTATTCTATTTACAGCAGGTCGAAGTAAATCAGTTAGTATTAGACCAGTCCATGTACTAAGATTGGCCAGCCAGGATATAAGTTTCCGTCCAGAGCCTCTCTTGTCCTCAACATTGCCTTGTAGAATCTATTGCAGAAGTTGGTATTTATTATTCCGCATAATGTGACATAAATAATAGAGATAACTAAAAAAATATTAATATTTTGGGCAACGGGAAGACTCAATGTCTTCCGATTGCTGCCCAAATGCCCAAAAAATAAAAATATACGAATAAATTTAAAGAAAAGGGTACTTAACAGTTGTATTCTACCAGGTATGACTAATAGAATGGAGTATGTGACACTTACAGAGTTATTAGCCAATAGATTAAAGAGAACACAGAGGGCCATCGAACGAGCAATGTTAGGAGTTTCTCTGGGAGAACATATACGAAATATTGACATGCAATAAAAGAAAAAGGTGAAAGATGTAATTCGATGATTTGCACAAATTGAATGGAGCTAGATAGGACACGCGGCACGATAAAACAACAAAAGATGGACGAGAAACAATATACATTGGAGACAACGCAAGCAGGGTCGTAGTAGAAAAAGACCACAAAAACAAGGCTAGACGGCATCAAAGCAAAAGTGTAAAGAAACGCACCAAATAGCAGAAAACATAGAAAAGTGGAAAACCCATGATTAGTCTCTTGTTCAGAAATGGATGCAAACAGACTGAAGGAGAAGAATAAGATAATGTGGCCAAAGTAAGCCAATTTTCTGTTATTGATAATTTCTTTGTCTTCTCGTAGCCTCTGGAGAACAGTTATGTTAGTTGTATGGTGTATATATGAGATCCTTAACATACTTCAATAGCACCCAATTTTATTTGCCTTTAACCGTTTTAAGGCATATTTTGTAAGACTCTAGCTTTCTACTTCGTTAAGGCGGACAGTAAGGACGTAGAATCTAAGAATTTTTATGCATAGATTAATATTTAAAGATTAGTTAAAGAGCATCTTCAACGACCGCAAAAAGAGTTTATGGCTTTTTCAATACGAGCTTTTATTCCGTAGCTATGATCGCAGAAAACTTGGGTGTATTTTGGTATTCTTACCAATAAACATTATTTTTGTCTTTTATATTAAAACATCGTGTACAGAAAAAAGCTACAAATTCGGTGGGTACACAACAATAAAAAATTGGATGAATATAACAAATAAACTGGGTAGACAAATAAAAAAATAGAAGAAAATTATTGGTAATATTTGGCGAATGAAGCTCAAAAGTTACAAAATATTTTAAATATATGTGACTGAAACGTTTCTTCTTATGCTTCAAAGCCTGATGTGCATTTGAATAACTATAATAATTGTGTAATTTTTAAGATGATGTTTTGGATTTATAGAATCCAACTATGAAGTACCGACATCAACTCCAACATACACATTGTCTAAAGGTACCAAAACAAGATACTATTTATACTAGTGAACACGTCATGGTATGTACCAAACATTTACATTAATCTTAATGTTCGGAGTGTTAACGAATCAATCAAAAAATTTTGTGCACTTTATCAGCAACGAGTAAAATCACACCCAAACAAACTAGTAAGTGATCTAATAAAGTTATGAGAAGAAAATAAAAAAGCTTCAAAGGTTTAAACCATTTGACTTACCTACTAGGTTTGAGTTTTCCTTAGAATGTTAAAATATTTTTAGGTTAAGATAAACTTATTTTTGAGTTTTAAAAGGTGACTACTTACTGGAATACTCCCTGTTTGTCATTTTAAAAGGTTTGCTTAATCTTTAAATTTAGTAAACCGACAGCTATGAAGAATACATATTGTTATTGTAGACATATTGTGGAAATAATGTAAAAAAATATTTGGTTTTTATATAAAAAATACCTTACGTTTGATGTTTGATAGAGATTTCAGCCTCAATGGAAACCGTTAAAACCCCTAATTAGTTTTAATAAACTATCTCGATTAATCAATACTTTAAGGTCAAAATAATTTGTTTAAATTGTATTTGCTTGCATGTTCTTGCAAATTTTCTTTGTATCCTATGTAAAATATATACAATTAAGCAAATATCTAACAATATACCTACTCTTCTAGATGAATTTAAAAGATGCACAGTCGTTTCCTGGACTAACACTATCATCTTCACTCTGTCACCAAGGTTTAATTTGACAATTTAGTAGTCGCCAGCAAAGAGTAAAGGGAGAAGCCTTCATTTAAGTAGGTAAGCAGCGTCAGACTCGCCCGAACTAAGGTAATAACGGCGCTCATTTGTCTTCATTTGCCTTAGACCTAACAAACACCACTTATTTTGTTAGTACCCTTTATATTAAGCGAATTTGGGAACGAGTTTCGGTAATGTATGACATCAATTTTAGGTCTCACTGATAGAGAAGGACACAGAGCCGGATCAGAACATATGAACAGATTAATGTATGTATTTTTCTCGTTTTAGAAATGTAATTTAAGATTAGATATTCTGCTAAATTTCTTCTTAAGAGAAAATTCTCAGTTTTAAAAAAATAAAAGTATATAGAAAAATCAAATACAAATATAACCAAAAAAAATCATCATCAATTAAGAAATTTCTTTTTATATATTTCGTCCTAATTAATCATTAATCTAATTAATCAAGTCCTATTGTTTATAA
Source organism: Diabrotica undecimpunctata (assembly GCF_040954645.1). Taxonomy (NCBI): domain Eukaryota; kingdom Metazoa; phylum Arthropoda; class Insecta; order Coleoptera; family Chrysomelidae; genus Diabrotica; species Diabrotica undecimpunctata. The sequence continues at coordinate 147,192,576 of NC_092803.1, forward strand.
ATTTACTACTGTTTCTCATTGCGTCTGCTTATTAAGTATTTATATATTTTTGGGAATGTATACGAGAAGAAATTGAATATGCAATAAAACAAACTAAAGGTGGTAAATCTCCCGGGCCTGATGAAGTTCCTATCGAATTACTCAAAATTGTAAATAATGAATCTATTGATCTTCTTTTGAATCTATTCAATATTATATATAGAACAGGTATCTTTGCTACCCAAAAAAGCCAATGCAAAGGAGTGCAATGAACATCGCACCATAGCCTTAATAAGTCATGTCTTAAAATTGTTTTTAAAAGTAATTCACAATAGAATACATAGAAAATTAGATGAAGGCATAAGTAATACACAAATGGGATTTAGGAAAGGACTGGGAACACGAGATGCACTGTTTGCAGTAAGTGTTCTTTCGCAGAGATGCTTAGATATAAATCAGGAAGTATATACCTGTTTCATTGATTTTGAAAAGGCACTTGAAAGAGTGCAACATAATCGGCTTAAAAAAATTTTATTAAATAAAAACATAGACAGTAGAGACATTAGAATCATATGTTACCTCTATTGGAACCAAACAGCAAAAGTGAAAGTTGAAAATGAACTGACCGAGGATATCCAGATTCGCGGTCGGGTCCGCCAAGGGTGTATTTTATCACCCTTGTTATTCAATTTATACAGTGAAGCCATCTCAGAATTAGCGTTTGCCAAGGTCAGTGAGGGCCTTATAATAAACGGTGAGCCACTTAATAAGATAAGATATGCTGACGACACCGTCCTTCTCGCAGGATCACTAGAAGAACTGCAACACCTTGCTGAACAACTAAATATATATTGCAACGATTATGGACTAAAAATAAATTTGAAGAAAATCAAGTTCATGGTATTTACAAAAGCACAAAACATCAAACTTAAGCTAGTACTAGATAATACAGAAATTGAAGAAATATCTTCGTACAAATACCGTGGAGCATGGTTCACAGAAGATACTGATCAGACAAAAGAAATAAGATGCCGCATTGAAATTGCACGCTCAATTGTTAATAAAATGAGAAAACTTTTTTGTAATCGCGATATCAATATATCGCTCCCAATACGAATGCTTTGATGTTTTATTTTCTCCACCCTTTTGTATCGAGTTGAAGCTTGGACACTTAAAAAATCCAACAACAAAAACCTAAAAGCGTTCGAAATGTGGTGTTACCGACGTATTTTGAAAATATCATGGATGGATCGCAAGACAAACGAACAAGTTCTCGAACAACTAGGAAAACAATGCGAAATTTTAAATTCCATAAAAATCAGGAAATTGGAATACTTGGGGCACATCATGAGAGGTGAAAAATACGAACTACTAAGGAATATAATGCAGGGTAAAATCAAAGGCAGAAGAAGCGTAGGAAGAAGTAAAATCTCGTGGCTACGCAATCTCCGTGAATTGTTTGGATGCAGTTCAATTGAACTATTCAGTTCGACTCGAGCAGCCGAACAGTACGGACGTGAGAGAGAAGCGTGCTTAGGTGGGGGCGACTGACCTATTGTCAACGGAGCTTTTCAGCTCCCGGTGGGTAAGACACCGAGTGTGGCATAGGCACTTGTCCTACATATTAGCGAAAAGCGGATGCGAGGTTGTTACTAGTTAAACCGTCGAGGAGCTGTTTTTATAGGCTCCTCGCGGAGGCTATAATAGCTTCGCGTTTGCGAAGAATTCGGGATCACCTCAGTGTGTCGTCAGGGATGACACTGTAAGGCCTTGACATTTGACAAGGTCGGACAGAAACGGCCCATGCTCCTGAGGTGTGAGAAACAGGAAGAGGATCCCTCACTGTGAATACAGGGAGTGAACTACCGCGAGGTACCTGGGACGGCACCCAGTAAGCCGTACTGACAGCGGTCGGTCGGTGGAAAAAAAACAGAGTCGTCTAAGTAGAATTTTCTTATATCTTATGAACTATTTGTTCACTGCCTTACGGCAATATGAGTGATATTCCCCCCCCAGAAAGTGTTGTCACGCAGGTGACAACACAAGAAGAAGAAGAGAATGATTTAGCCGAATCATCAAACCCCTCTGTTGACAGCTCGATCGAGCTATATAATAAATTTATTAAATCGACTAATCCCGCGATCGACGACATAGAAATCGTAATATCTGACGATGACTCCTATCTGCCCGAGTCGGAGGAAGAAAAAAGCGAAATCGACACCGATGACGATATCAATACGATGGACGCCATCGACGAAGAGCCGAGCCCAGCTGCAGAATCGTGCGAAGCCCCACCCCCAACTGTAGTAGAGACACAACCCGCCGTGGACAACGTCTCCAAAAATGAAGCCGAGCCCGAAATCGGCAAGAAAATGAAAAGGCTAAGGCCCAAAGAAGACTTTTCGGAAGACGAAGAAGTAAAGAAAAAGGCCAGAGAAATGGCGGAAAGGGAAAAGGCCAATGAGCTTTTAAGGTCCGTCAATGTACTGACGGAACAGATCAAATCCCTTAAAGAAGAAAGCCGTATCCGCGAGGAAAAGGCAAATAAACAAATCCAAGACCTTCTCGCTCAGATGACTGAGCTGAGAAACGAAAACAAAGAAAAGGACAAGGAGATACAAAAACTTGTACAACATATAATGGCATTAACAGCAGCCAAGGAGAAAGAAGAGTCAATAATGGAAATCGACCCGTGGAAAGCCTCCCTCGATAATGACGTTGTAAAGCTAGTGGAACTAGGAATCGGTTCACCTCCCCCAGTAAAGCCATCCGGTAGCAAAGGCAAGCCTAAAGAGCCGGAAAGAATCATAACAACCAAAGAACCTGCAGGTTGGACACAAGTCCAAAACAAAAAAGGAAAAAAGACAGGCACCACTACTGAGAAATCAGACAGTAGTGTGAAAACAAAAATAAGCGTCGCCGAAAAGCAGACGCAGATAATAAATCAGCGGAAAGAAATCGAATTTAACAAGGCTGCGAAAGAGGCTCATAAAAGAAGCCAGAAAAAGAAAACTGCCCAAAATAACTTGAGCAAAAATAGCCAAGTTGAAAAAGAAAACGACGTACCAAAAGACTCACCGCAAACAAGCGAGGAGCCTATAGTAAAAGAGCCGAAACCACCGGCGATAATCCTAAAAACTGTAGGAGAACACCAAAAAATCCTGCAGAGAGCAGCCAACCAAGGCATAATATCAGTCAATAAGTTTGCACGATCAGGCAGATCGATTGTTATTAACACAAAACCAGAAAAGATTACCTAGGAATGGTACACATCCTAGAAGAACACAGTCCAAAAGTAGAATTCATCGCATATCCCATAGATAGCGATAAACTAAAAAGAGTCATTATAAAAGGGCTATCTGCTACTACTAGCACAGTAGCAATTAAAGACGAACTATACAATAAAGGAATAGAAGCAACAAGGGTGATCAATATGATCTCCAAAAAAGCTGATAAAAAAGTACTGCCACATTTCATCGTCACCCTCAAAGAGGAAGACGTTGCAAAAATTTAAAAAATATCTGATATATGCTACATGCGCATCTATGTGGAGGATGAATTCAAAATCACAAAAGACACCCTACAGTGTTATAACTGTCAAGGGTTCTATCACAGCTCAAAGGCTTGCCATTGCGGATCCAGATGTGTAAAATGCGGAGAAAACCACATCAGTAACGACTGTGAGAAAAGCCGGGAAACCGACCCCAAATGTGCAAACTGTGGTGAAGCGCACACAGCAAATTATAGAGGATGCTCTAAGGCCCCCAAAAAGAAAACACCTGCCCCAACAAGACCGGTAGGAAGACCCATAAACAGCGCTCCAATCAACAAAGGAGTCAGCTACGCACAGGCAGCGAAAAAATCCGCTGAAACCACCTCAGAATCTCCAGCACAACCACAAGAAGTGTCGGTACAGGACGCAGCTACCCTCATCGCAAACTTCCATACAGAGTATAATAACAAAATGATGGAAATGATGTCCATGATGGACAAAGCAACAAAAATGATGACTGCATTTGGAGAAGCCGTCCGAAAATGTTAGCAAACCAAAACGAAGATCTACGCATTGGGTCATGGAATTCCGGCGGAATATTCAAAAAGATCAACCTTCTGGATGAAATAATAAACAGATTAGAGCTCGATATCGTAGCCCTTCAAGAAACCAAACTAGTGGAAAGGAAAAAAACAAAATTTCCAGGCTACGATATCTATAGAACGGATCATAGAGCATTATCAGGAGGAACAGCTATATTAGTCAAAAGGGGACTCGAACACGAGCACATCCCAACACCAGACGGACTGGTGACAATGGAAGCCACAATTATTCGACTTAAGGCCAACAACGAAACACTAAAAATAGTGTCAGCTTACGTTAGACCACATGATCCGATTTTCAACGAAGATTTGAGCCTAATACTGAACTCAGAAGAGCCAACTATAATTATTGGAGACCTAAATGCTAGATCTCCCAATTGGTTTGACAGGACGACCAACCGAAACGGAAGATATCTCTGCAACCATCTCGAGAACAGACCGAACACATATGTCATCGGACCAACAGAACCGACATGTTTCCACGGAGAACTCCCCACGTATCTCGACATTGCAATCCTACACAACGTGGGTCAACAATACGAGATACACTCTCTAAATGAAGGCGATTCGACACATAACCTAATCGTCCTGACCCTGGGCGCAACAGAATTGAACTATTTGCAGCCCCACAACAGAAAGAAAACAAGTTGGCCAAACTTTAGAAGAATTGTGAGCGAGAACATCGGTAACATCCCAACAATTAATAATATTACAGAACTAGAAGACAGTGTAATAAAACTAGAACAAGCAATAAACAATGCTATCGATGCCAGCTCCAAAACCGAAACAATCACAAGACAAAAAGGAAGATTCAGGGATATAAGTATAGAACTTCAAAACCTAATCAAAGAGAAAAACCGGAAAAGAAGAAGAGCCTACCGCACAAGAATGGTAGAAGACAAAAGGATTGCAAATGAGCTAGACAGGGAAGTGAAAAAACAACTACAAAATCATAGAAATGAAAGCTGGGACTCCTATATCGATGAGCTAAATCCTAACAAATCCGCCTTCTGGAAGTTATCTAAAATCCTTCGAAAGGACAAGAAACCCATACCTCCCCTACACGGAGTAAACGGGATTGTCCATACGGAAATCGACAAAGCCGAAGTCATGAAGGACGAACTAGAAAGGGCGTGTAGAAACAACGAAGACCCCGACGATGACATAGACTTTGAAGAAGAGGTAGAAAGAACAGCGAGAAGACTTAGAAGGAAAAAGGGCAGAATAGGTATTACACATACATCTCCCGAAGAAATAAAGGAACTTATAAAAATGACAAATGCCAAAAAAGCCCCAGGACCCGACAACATCACAAATAGGGCGCTGAAAAATCTACCAACAAAAGCTATTGTTTATATCACTAACATAATAAACAACATGCTAAAACTACGATATTTCCCAGATAGGTGGAAAGAGGCACACGTAATAATGATTGCAAAACCTGGTAAAAACGGCACATTTCCGCAAAATTACAGACCTATCAGCTTATTATCATCTATAAGCAAGATAGCGGAAAGAGTTATACTAAAAAGACTCAATGAAGAATCACAAATGCTAGGAACCATACCAGAGGCTCAATTCGGGTTCAGAAGCGAACACTCCTGTGAATTACAGGTACTACGACTTACAGAATTCATCACCAAAGGATTTAATGAAAAAATGTACACAGCTACAGCTTTTCTGGACGTCAGCAAAGCCTTCGACAGAGTCTGGCACCATGGACTCATCTATAAAATGAATGAATTTGGTTACAGTGAGGCGATGACATGCCTCCTTGCGTTATATCTTGCCAACAGAAGGTTCAGAGTTCGAATAGGGGCAACCCTATCCGAAGTCGGGACCCTGGAGGCGGGTGTGCCTCAGGGAGCGGTGCTGTCGCCGTACCTGTACACCATCTATACGGCCGACACGCCAAAAGAGCCAGGCTCTCTGTTGAGTCTTTACGCTGACGACACAGCAATAGCTGTTAGCTGGAGAAACCCGGATCATGCAGCTAATCATCTGCAAAGAGCACTAAACAGATTCCACAGATGGTGCATAAAATGGAAAATAGCCCTAAATCCAGATAAAACACAGGCTGTAATGTTTAGTCACAGAAGAAGTGTACCAAATCGCGAAATTACAATCGAAAACACCCCAGTAGACTGGACCAACCAGGCTAAATACCTAGGGGTACATCTAGATAAGAAGCTAACGTTCACTGAGCACATCAATCAGCAAATACGCAAAGCCAAAGCGTTGAAAAGTCAGCTCTCAACACTTATTGGAAGGAAAAGTAAACTACGATTTAAAACCAAAATCAGGGTTGCGAATAGTATTATCCTGCCAGTCCTAACATATGCATCCGCTGCGTGGGGACACACCTGTAAAACAAACAGGAAAAAGATACAGACTACTCAAAATCAAATAGTCAGAGATGCCCTTAAGATACCAAGGTACGTACCCTTGAGATATGTATATAGAGACTCAGGACAAACAAGAATCCTACGCACGCTAGACGAGAGAGCATATGAAATTTTTAACGGACTAAGAAACCACCCCAGCAGAATGTTAAGAGAGCTGACTAACTACAATGAAAACACAAGGACGGTACACAGAAGACCAAAACAACAGATAGCTCGATATAGGGAGAACCCGAACGAATAAATAAAGAATGAGATGGTTGCAAGAAGAACGAACAAAGAAATGCAGTCAATCAGAAAACACACCAAAAAAAACTCTGGCGAGAGGGTACGCTTTTCTTTGTTAGGTTTTTAGGTTTTTAGGTAATTATAAGTCCAATATACACCGGGGTGTGTGAGAGCATTATACACTTGGGAATGCACACCCCAATACACGCACACAAATAGGATTAAGGAAAAAAGGAAAGAATTGTTGCCCAGGCATTTTATAGTCCCGAGGCCACAAGGAAGTCCACAAAAAAAAAAAAAAAAAAAAAAAAAAAAAAAAGTGTTTTCTGATTAAATAACATAAATTCATATTGATACATTCATACTTTTCATTAAACCGTTTAACGTAAATTTACCTTATATAGCAAATATAGAAGGGGCCCGCCAGGCCTTCTATATACCGCTCCGCGGACTAGGCCCTTAAGGCAGATCGAAATGAAAGATCTACTCGCGAAATCCGAGCACTGAGGTCATGTGCGGCATGCATGGGCTTGGTGGCCGGACCCCTCTCGGGTGCTCAGCCGGCGAGGAGAACAAAATTTATTTTGCCAAATCGGCGGCTGAGTGACCGAGCACACACTCTTTTCCGGACATAGAGTCATCAGCTCAGGCTGATGGCTCTATGGTCGGAACACACGCTCTTTTTTCTTTTTTTAGGGACTCAAGTCCCGACGTAAAGCTAGAGTAAAATCAATTGAGTCAGTAAAGTAAATAGGGAGAAAAGCCTAGATGTGGCTACCCCTACAGTTAGGTGGCATAACCACATTCACTAAAAACCGAGGATGTCCTATTACCCAGGGCATCTTAAGTAAATTTCAGATCATAAGCCTCCTCACGTAAGTCACACGATGAGGAGGGGTGGTGGAAAAGCCTGGGGGTCAGATAGGTACCACTTCGACTAGCGAGGTGTGACCGGTTTGATCTTCGGACATGTGGATCCCATTCTTACATTGGTATACACATGTTCCTAGGGGCAGGGTTGATCACTGCGTGTGTGTGTGTGTTGAACTATTCAGGCGCGTAACCAACAAAATTATAATTGCCAGAATGATTTCCAATCTCCGATAGGAGCGCAACTTAAAGAAGAAGAAGAAGGAGGGATAGCGTCGTTTTTATTTTTAAGTTATATTTTTTTAAAGTGTATTTTTAGAAACTGTTTTTACGGCATATTTAAGTTAAATATTGTATTTATATTTTTTGTGTTTCGATTGCTCGATTTCTATTTCGAAACAGTTTTTAAAAGGATTATTTTTATTTACTATTTTTACTAGAAATAAGCCACAATTTTAATTTAAAAAATTTAAAATAACTCTATTTTAACGTTTCGATTTCCACACAAAAACTTATTTTAAAGTAAAATTTGTAATTCCCCGTAAAAATAATAAATTTTATTAACATGCCACAAGAAAATAGCTTAAGAACAAGATAATTTTAAAATAATGAGTTGATATAACCTGTCCTTTATTAATTTGCTCTTTGTTAAGCGAAATCTGACAGGGGACGCCAAATCTTAGAATGAAATAAAATTAAGATTTTTTGTTGGTTTATTTATAATTATAGATGATGATCTCTAACCTATTAATCCATAAATGTTGGCATATTCACGAATTACAAGCTTAAATGTTTGCTACACGGTCATTCGATATGTTAGTAAATAAATTCAGTGTTGACTGTGTCATTATTGTTGCGAATACATTTTTACGCGATGTAAGTATAAATATCATATTTTCGTAGTTCTTATGTAAAATTTTATCCATAAAATGACCACAAACCTTTGCTGGCCGTTAAAATTTTTTGATGTTGATGTTGTTTTACGTGTGTTGTGTTAATTAATATATATAAAATTTGTCGTAAATCGCCATTAAAAAAATTATTGGTTTATAAGGAGTTATGGACCGACCCCATACAACAGTAAAGTATTGTAGTTGTGACAATTTTATTTTATTTTCAGAAATATGCCTCGAACTTATAAAAAAAATTAAGTTTACGTAAAAGTGCCTAAGAATACGGTGTTACCAAATTAGCTCTTATGAACTATGTTAATGCAGCCAGGCAGAAAGGAATTGAGAATACAAATGTCTACTCGAAATATATAAACACACAGATCTTTTCAAAAGAGATGGAGAGTTTGTTAGCAGCATATCTTATCAAATATTGCAATATATATGTTGCGTCACAACAATACTTAATATTTTTAGTCTATTTTTGTATCATATTATTTAGTTTATTTTTGTATCATACTGTATATTAGTTTAGATATATAAAATTTCTTTGTACTAACTAATAATCTGTAAAGCGCCGTTATCTTGCATTTATATAACTTTCTACACAAGTTTCTAAAACCTTCATAGAATCGTAACAATGAAAGGATTAGTATTTTCCAAATTACCCTCTGACGCATTCCAAAATTCCGCAACTTGAGACAAATACCCTTATTCCGGTAGTTTTTATCAGTGATTTGAAAAGTAAAGGTATTTGAAAAATAAACATCTTTTAATACGTCGAGGGGTCAGGGGGGAGATTTCGGAATGTTTGTGATTGAGGGGCGAGAGTGGACATCAGTATCAGTTCAAATTCCAGCACTGAAGGAGCGTCAGGCTTTACTCGCCCCAGCGGCATATTAGTGTTTTAAACCAGTCGGTATATTAATAAGTTCGTGTCAATATTGTATCACCGACAAGTGTGTATCATATGCAAGTTATCGGCGTTTAAAATACATTGTATTTGTTTAAATATATTTGTTCAAACGTTCTTTTCGAATCTTCATTTTTCCCAGTTTTCTGGGTGGTCCTTCAAAGAAATATATATATATATATATATATATATATATATATATATATATATATATATATATATATATATATAAAGTGAACCTATTTCCCTAAGGAAAAACCTTGTTCCCCAAGGGAAAAAACCAGCGACCTATTACTGATGCGTGAAACAAAGCCATCAGGACAAAGGTGTAAGGACAAACACCTACATCTTCGTTCAATATATTATGCCTTGACACCGAAGGCGACAAGAAAGTTAGTCTTTGAGTCTGCTACTAAAAATAATAACACCCATTTAAAGTCATTGCAGGACAATAAAATGGCTGGACCCAACTGGTTTAATGTCTTTATGCATAGAAGTAAAAGCAGTAGTTTTTATCAAACGATATATTTTACCTTAAAGAAACTGGTGTAACTACGGTGCAAAAGATTTAGAAAGTTATAAGCTCTAAAGAACGGCATCAGGTGGGCCAAGTTACTTGGGAACGAGGAGAATTAGTTACACAAGTCAATATTATCGCTGCTTATGATAATTCCCTTCCACCTGTGTGGTTATTCCTGAGACAAACGTTTGACCAACTAAGAATGATGCGAGGTGTTTTCTCTGAAACTAAGCATTGGGTTTAGTTCATCAATCAGGATTAAATCTATTCATAGATTATTCAAGAGAGAATGGAATAATCATATTGACTTTACCACTTCATGCATCGAATAGGCTATAACCTCTGGATAGGTCTGTTTTCAGGCCGTTTAAAACATTTTTTAATTACAGTGCTGACGCTTGGATGGTTGGACATCCTGGATAGACGTTTACTATGTACGATTAACCAATCATTTGTGCCAAGACTCGGGACCAAGCCACAACACCATCTAACTATTAAACATTAAATCTGGTTTTAAATGTACAGGCATATATGAGCATTTGATAGAACTATATTTACAGAGACAGATTTTTTTTCATGTTATGTTACAGATAGGCCTGAACCCATACCAAGTGAAAATAATTTAGAAACTGTTGCAGGTCCTACCTGTTCTTCAAATAAAATGCAGGCAGAAGAGCACAAGGTAGAGTATATTTATAACTGATTAGAAAAAGACAATATAGGTCCTTTACATGTGACTATAAACCACAATCATTCAAAATTCCTCAGAACAGGTGCAGGTCCATAGCCAAAAGCTCAAATCTATAATCGCAGTACAGACAATATTGCTAATCAGAAAAGAAAATATGCCATAGTAATAAAGGACAACCATGCTTTAATAAAAAGGAAGGTGGTGCAAGAGTCTTTGTCAGAAGATGATGATGAAGTTCCTTACGAAAATTTGTCATTAGATAATGAAGCAAATGGACATGAAGATGAGAATATAGATGCTATTGAACAACGGAGACAAGGAAACCCTTAAAATAGTTAAAGACTTTCACAAATTGCTGTACACAAGCCAACAAAAAGCAAATAGCAGAGAAGATCAAGTACCAGAAATATTAACAAGTAAAGAGGGCATTGTCAACCAAAAATCAGAACTACTACCGGAAATCATAATAGACGAAATAAAACTAGCCCTAAGAAAAGCTAAGAATAACAATGCTTCAGGCGAAGATTGTGTAGTTACTGATGCAATAGGCTTTTTGGCAGTAATGTATCCGACAAATGGCACAATGCTGGGGTAATTCTATTGCACAAAAAAGGAGATTCCATGAGTTAGAAAACTACAGACCTATAAGTCTTCTTAGTTACCTCTACAAACTTTTTACAAGAATAGTAACGAATCGTCTTGAGAAAAAACTTGATTTCTACCAGCCAATAGAGCAAGAGCGATTTCGTACCGGATTTGGAACAAATGATTACCTACAGAGCATTAAAACGGTAATAGAAAAGACTATCGAATACAATCAAACACTCGTTCTGGCTTTTGTAGATTTTCATAAAGCCTTTGACATGGTAGAATTTGATAAAATCTTGGAACTACCACAAGTATGCTGCATTGACTACGAATATACAAGGTTAATTTACAATACATACAAGAACGCAACTACATATGTCGATGAAGCTACATAAAAACTCGGATCACGTTCCAATCAGCAGAGGAGTCCGACAGGGTGATACCTTAACTGGGATAAACTTAACTGGGATGAGAAAGGCCTAAACATTGACGGTAAAAGATTAACAAATTTTAAATTCGCAGACCACACAGTTATGTTCTCAGACAACCTCAAGGAGATATGTACAATGCTGCATGAACTTCATTTAGTGTGTGCCAGTGTGGGTCTTAAAATAAACATCTCCAAAATAAAATGCATAACAAACCTACTACTTAGCGGAAATATCAATATTGGAGACAACGAAGTAGAGCTGGTGGAAAAATACGTATACCTTGGACACGAAATAAAAATCACAAAAGACAACCAAATATGCGAACTACGAAGAAGAATAAACCTAGCATGGGCTGTCCTCCGGAGGCGTATCAGCCGGGAGCTGACAGCCGTGCCGGACGCATCAAGGAATTTGGATATCGGTCAAAATACTTGGGAATTCCAAGTTTGGCCAAATCCAAATTTCTAATTGATTCGATGCAGGGAAATTCCACTTTCGCTACGTAAAACAAAGGATTTGTTTTACATAAAAGCAGGTAGATTTTCTCTCATCGATCAGTCGAGCTTGCCTTTTCTACTGTAGACCTAGTCGGTGCTATTATTGTTCCTACTAAGTTATTTTTTTATTTCTGATTTTTTTATATACCATTTTATTTTAGCATTATTGTATATTCAGACCTTTTCAGGTTAGAATAATACATTGATCTATATTTGTTCATGTACTGATTGTTTGATATTTTATTTGATTATTTTGATTGTTTATTTTTCTTGTATTTTGTGTCTAAGTTGTTCTTCCGTAAGTTAAGAACACTTAGAAATATTTATCTTGCTTTTTCTATTTTATATTTTGATTTGTACTTTGTCTAAGTAGTTCTTTCCGGTAAGTCAAAGAACTCTTAGAAATATTTCTCTGAATATTTGACTTGTTATTTTAATTGTGCGTCTAAGCCCTTCTTTTCCGGTAAGTCAAAAGAACACTTTTTAGTCAAAAGAAATATTTTCATAATCATTGTTGCATTATTATTTCCGATATTTTATCTAAGATATTTTCTTCCTTAAGTTAAGAAAATACTTAATACATTTGTCTCTTTCATTTTCTATTTTATGCTAAGTTGTTTCTTCCGTAAGTCAAGAAACACTTAGCAATATTTCCACATCTTCTCTGTATTTGATTTTTCGTATTTGTAAGTCGTTTCTTCCGTAAGTCAAGAAACACTTAGAAATATTTCCATACCTTGTTTCATATTTACATATTTCATTTATCTGTAGGTATTTCTGTCCTAAGTTGTTTCTTCCGTAAGACAAGAAACACTTAGGAATATTTCTGCACTTTTCTATTCTTTTATCTCGTGTATTTTACTTTTCATTCTAAGTTGTTTCTTCCGTAAGTCAAGAAACACTTAGAAACATTTTCTTTGCATTGTACTTTTATACCATTTTATTTTTCTTGTTTACTAAGTTATTCCTTCCGTAAGTCAAGGAATACTTAGACTATTTTACCTGTTCTGTTTTCTATTTTTGATCTGTTATTTTGTAACTGCTCCTTGGAACTGTTACCTATAACAGATACTTGTCACGGTAACCGTTATTTTATACCAGTAGAAGTATTAAACCATTTTATCAGTGACAAGCAAAGATGGTCAACACCCGGTCTAATTCCGAGGACAGGAAGAAGTCCGCAGAGCCGGCGATGGGTCCTATAGGCCCAAACGCCCCCTCTCGGCAACAGGGCAGCCTATGGAAAACTCAAAGACATCTTTAAAAGCGATATACCAATTTCTTTGAAACATAAAATATTAGACCACTGTGTTTTGCCTGTGATGACCTATCGTGCCGAAACTTTCACATTAACAGCTACAACTTCTAGGTAGTAGCTGTCAAGTCAAGATTGGTATGATGAAGGTAAAGGGTTAGTCAAATTGAATCTAAAATGAGTCAGTATAGCTAAAGATGGTTGGGGCATGATCAACGTCGAAATAATAATTAGTTAATACGACGAATTGCTAAGTTGCAAATTCTTGGAAGAAGTACGAAAGAAATAACAAAAAAGTACCGAATAGGCGCTAAGGTAGAACGTTTCTTTAAAGGGAATCGATATTGTTTTCATCCAAAATACAAACTTAAGTACAAATAAAATTAGGAACACTGATCTCTAAGGAAATTTTAAAGTTAATTTTATTGTAAAAAGTTTTACATCTAAAATAAGATATTAAAAATTTATTATACGTATATTTACCATAAGCATATTTTATTATTTCATAAAGTAGATTAAAGTTTTGTTAATTAAAGCCGCTAGACCACAAAATTGTTACAGTTATTTACCTTTAGTTGTGTTTACAAAGAAAACGCGACATTACTAAATCATTTCAATTACAAACGAAATGGGTTTCATGTCATCAATAATGCGTGTCTTGTTTTCGTAGATATTTTGTTTAATAATACACCAATACCAGTATGAAACCAGATAAAACAAAGTGAAAAACTAGTATCAAGAAAATTTCTCTAAATATTAACAAATTTGATATTATACTCATATACATATTATTCTAAAATTTTAAAAGTCTACCTATAATTTTAGATAACATATATAATACAGTGCATTCATAAATTGTGGAAACGGTCTATTATCTCATGAGTTATTTTCAGAGTTAAAGCTCTGACAGGTCGATTCTTATTTTTGTTTTTTAACCTTTTTGGAAAAAATAACTTTTACCCCCACTACTTTAGCAGATGTAACGTCATCGATGATTTTTTTAAATAGAAAGGGCACATTTTTATCTAAAAAATTAAAAGCCCATATTTTTCTGAGTACAACCGTACCAAACTCATCACATTCAAACTTCAGTATACATAGTGTAAAGGAAATTAGTGCTCGTAGTTCTTAAATTTTAATTCAAAATTTATTTTACAGAGAAAATTATTAAAGAAGTCATTTTATGTTAAATACGAACAAATAACATTGAGCTCGTTCGTTTAATTGATAGTATCCAAGACAATATTCAACGAAAAAGCATACACAGCAACCGCATTTCTGGACGTCAGTAAAGCATTCGACAGAGTCTGGCACAATGGACTCATCTATAAAATGAACTCATTGGGATACAGCGAGGCGATGACATGTCTCCTTGCGTCATACCTTGCTAACAGAAGGTTCCGAATTCGTATAGGGGCAACCCTGTCTGAAGTCGGAGCCCTGGAAGCGGGTGTGCCTCAGGGTGCTGTGTTATCACCATACCTGTATACCATCTATACGGCCGACACGCCAACAGAACCCGGATCTCTGTTAAGTCTTTACGCAGACGATACAGCAATAGCGGTTAGCTGGAGAAACCCGGATCATGCAGCTAATCATCTGCAAAGAGCACTAAATAGATTTCAACGATGGTGCATAAAATGGAAAATAGCCTTAAACCCAGACAAAACTCAGGCTGTAATGTTTAGTCATAGAAAAAGTGTACCAAACCGAGAAATTACGATAGACAACACCCCAGTTGAATGGACCAACCAGGCAAGATACCTAGGAGTGTTACTCGACAAGAAGCTAACATTCACAGAACATATCAACCAACAGGTATATAAAGCCAAAGCGCTGAAAAGTCAGCTCTCAACGCTCATAGGAAGAAAAAGCAAACTTAGATTTAAAACCAAAATCAAAGTTGCAAACAGCATCATCATGCCAGTCTTAACGTATGCCTCGGCAGCTTGGGGACATACCTGCAAGTCAAATAGAATGAAGATTCAGAGATCTCAGAACCAAATCATCCGAGACGCATTAAAAATACCAAAGTACGTACCTCTAAGATACGTATTCAGAGATTCAGGACAAACCAGGATACTAAGGACGCTAGACGAAAGAGCATACGATATATTCAACGGACTTACAAACCACCCTAGTAGGATGCTAAGAGAGCTGACGAACTACAACGAAAATATCAGGACGGTACACAGAAGACCAAAGCAGCAAATTGCAAGATATAGGGAGAACCCAAACGAATAACAAAGGATGCAATGGTGCATAGTCGTCATAACCTCAAGAATGAAGATAAATAGGAGACCAACCAAAAAAATATCTCTGGCGAGAGGGTACGCTTTTTCTTTTAGGTTTTTAGGTTTTTTAGGTAGAATTAAGTCCAATATACACCGGGGTGAGTGAGAGCAGTATACACTTGGGAATGCTCACCCCAACACACGCACACAAATAGGATTAAGGAATAAAAAAAAAAGGAAAGAATTGGGACCCAGGCATATTATAGTTCCGAAGCTCCAAGGAAGTCCACAAAAAACAAAAAAAAAAAAAATAAAAACAAAAAAACAAAAAAACAAAAAAATATATAAAACGGTCTCTCTATTTGAATCACTCGGATTCATCCTTTACTTAAACATTTGTCACTAAATTCTCGTAAATTCACGTATCATTGACCAAATATGGAGGGCCCATCAGGCTCCACATATACCGTTACAACGGACTAGGCCCCTAAGGCGGATCAGATGAATACTGATATTCTCGCGAAATCCGAGCACTGACGTCTTGTGCGGCATACAAGGGCTCAGTGGCCGGACCCCACTCGGATGCTCGGCCGGCGAGGAGAACAAAATTTATTTTGCCAAATCGACGGCCGAGTGACCGAGCACACACTCCTTTCCGAACATAGAGTCGTCAGCCACGGCTGGGGGCTCTATGGTCGGAACACACGCTTTTTTCTTTTGTTTTAGGGACTCAAGTCCCGAAGTCATGATAGAGTAACTTCAATAGAGTCAGTAATGTAAATAGGGAGAAAAGCCTAGATGTGGCTACCCCTACAGTTAGGTGGCATAACCACAGTAATTAAAAACAGAGGGTGTTCCATTACCCAGGACACCTTAAGTAACTTTCAATCACTCAGATCATAAGCCTCCTCACGTAAGTCACACGATGAGGAGGGGTGGAGGAAAAACCTGGGGGTCAGATAGGTACCACTTCGACTAGCGAAGTGAGACCGGTTTGATCTTCGGACATGTGGATCCCATTCTTAGATTGGTATACACATGTTCCTAGGGGCAGGGTTGATCACTGCGTGTGTGTGTGTGTGTATCCAAGACATCCAATGAATTCTTGGGTTATGTTATGAAAACATCAATGATGTAATTTATTGCATTTCAGTACGAATTCTCTGTTTGAGGTCTACCAAATTGGTAGGTCGGTTTACATATACCTTACTTTTCAAATAACACCAAATAGAATAGTCCATAGAATTCAAATCTGACTACCTAGCAGGTCATTCAATATGGCCGCGTCGTCCAATCCAGAGATTGGGAAAATTTGCATTTGGAAAATTTCTAACAACCACAGCATAATATGGACTTGCTCCATGCTGATGAAACCAAACGCTCAGATCTATTTTACCAGAATTATTGATATCTGGAAATGTTGCGGTTGAAAATGGAACTACGTAAGTTTGCAACATTTCTAAATACCTTTCACCCGTCACAGTACCGTCAAAAAAATAAGGACCTACAATGGTATTTCTAACAATCCCATCCCATACATTTACTTTTTGTGGATATTGTGTATAAACTCCCATTGCCAAATTTGAATTTTCTGTTGTCCAATAAATACAATTTTGCAAATTATCGGTACGATTTAAACAAAAAATGGCATCGTCGGAAAACAATATATTATATTCAAATCCATTATTTCGATTACACAATTCTTGCATATTTTCGCAAAACTCCATGCGTCTATTAAAGTCGTCTTCATTGAATTTATGTATAAGTTTAATTTTTGTTTTATTTATTTAGAATTTCCGCATCAACCATTAAAGGTTATTAGCGGGTTTTACAGATTTTACAGTTGTTTTTAAATATACTAATTACAAATTGCGTATTAAATTACAAATAATAAATTACCAAATTACAAAATGGTACCTATAATACAACTTAAATTTTGTGTAGTAAACGTATGTCATTAAGGAATTTGATTGTATTTGATACATTACAGTTTAAAATATCTTTAAGTTTCTTTGCTTCTTCTGGTACGTTGTTGATGGTTCTTTCATAGGAATAAAGAAGATATTCAACCAATATATGTTGAACAGTTATTGGACATTCACAATAGGAACATTCAGGTGGTAGTTCTTTTGTTATGAGATGCTGGTGAGTTAACGCTGTATGTCCAATTCTTAGTCGGTTTATAATCACCTATTGCCTTCTGTTTACTGAAAATTGTAGTTTAGTGCCAATCCTAGTTTTAATGTTTTTAAGGTTAGCCACATTAGAATTCCACATTTGTTGCCAATTTTTTACACAGTGTTGTTTAATAATGAGCTGAATATCACTGAATGGAATTGTGGTCATTATTTCAGTTTGCTCGTCAGTAGTAGCTTTCTTTGTTAATTCATCTACTTTTTCATTTTCTGCGATACTTATATGTGACGGTACCCAGAGAAATTGATGAATTTAGGGTAGAGACATAATTTGACCATGTTTCTTTTTTACTTTTCTTAATAAGATATTTAGTTTTTGCCCTAAGTTTTTTAAAGTTGTTAACATTTTCTGTTGTTTTATGTCTTTTTAAAACATTGAAAACATGTTTGCTAGGTTTCATAGCTAAAGCTATTTCTTCGTTCCACCATGGTACTGGTTTTCGTTTACAAGGTTTTGTTTTTCCCACTGCAATATTAGTGCATTTTAGTATAGTATCATTGAAATGATGAAGAAATAAATCTATGCTTTCTTCTAGAATAAAGTTCGGTAAGATAATTATTTATTAGATCTCTATATAAGTCCTAGTTTGCTGAGTTTAATTTCCATTTTTGGTAAACAGGAATATTCGGTTGATCATTCCCAATGGTTTCAATTGTTAGAGGAAAATGATCGCTATTATATAGATAATCAAGACTATTCCAAGAAAAACTTGTAGCTAATGAGTGATCACACAACGAAATAACGATGGCAGAAAAAGTACTATTGTGGGAGCTAAAATGAGTAGGTTTACCAGTATTCATTAATATTGGATTTTGATTATCTATTAATTTTTGTAGAAGTCTACCACATTTGTCTGTTTTTATACTACCCCATGTGATGTTATGACAATTCAAGTCACCAAGTATTAGTTTGGGAGCAGGAATATCATCGATTAAGCGCTGTAAGTCTTCAAGTACATTTTCATTTGGATGAGGAAGGTAAATGTTACATATTTTAATAGGTCTGCAGTTGATATTGCATGATATAGATACAGCAACGGCTTCCAAATTAGTGTTTAGGTGAATTTTTCTTGCTTCTACACAATTTTTTTGAATTGAATGAATGATTTTTGAGAAAGCCAGTATAGTTTTTAATATTTTAATAAGTTTTTAGTTTTAAGATGTGTTTCCTGTAAACAGATTACTAGGGGAGACAATTCTTTCAATAAAATATTAAGAGATTCTAGGTTGTTGTAATATCCGTTTAGGTCCTATTGTAAAATAAATGTATCAGCCATTTTGGGTACCTGAGAGAAACAGAGATATCACTTTCTATATCCGATGATCTATATCCGAATCAGTGATATTGAGTTGTAATCTTTTTCTTAGCCTTCTTAATTTGGATTTTATACCGCGGTCTAAAATATGATCATGTGCAAATAATAGAATATCTTTAAATAATATCATATCCGTTGTGTAGTTTTCTACAATGGAGTTAGGATTTTTTGAGTTTAAGGCATTTTGTATCGCATCACAAATAACATTTAAATCAAGAGGAAATTTTGGGGACCTAGACTCAAATTTATTTTTAATGGTCTCTAACTCTTTAATAATATCAGAGGGTGAGGCTTTTTGACGTTTCATTATGTGTTTAGGTTTTGCAAAAGGAGTTGTGGCAGTTGATGTTTCTTGTATATTAGGTGAGGTAGATATTTTTCTTTTGTTTGTGTGAGGACGTACTTCGGTATTTAATGGAGAAAAATTTGTTTCATTCGTTTTTTCTGTGGACAAAATGTGTTTTTCTAATGATGGTTGATCAGATACTAAGGTTTCAGTATTAAGAATTTGAACGTTACTGTGGTCGGTATCCATTAGGGGAGGTTGTTGTGGAATTACAGTCTCTGGTTAATATGGGCTATTTATGTTAAGGGTTGTTTGTTGACATGTTGATAGACAATTAGTTTTCCGATGTCCTTTTGTTGCACACTTAGTGCAATTAAAGTTGTCGAGGGTAAAGTATATACGGTAGTTAGTGTTGTCATAGTAAATTGTAACAAAGTCTGGGATAAGGATAGTATCATCAGGAGTAACAAACACTTGGCGGCAAAAGCTTAAAACATGGCTGTATGCAGTATCCGGCATGCCTACTTTCAAAAAAATTATTCGAGATACTGTTTGAAGTCACAGCTTTTTCAGTTCATCTTCTATTAAAGTGTTTGGGACGGTAGGGCAGACATTAGAAATGACGAGTCTTGTGGCTGGGGTGATTAATCTTCTAATTTCAATTTTTGTATTGTTCAATATTAGTGAATTATATGCTTGCAGTAAAGAATCCACGACATTAGTACTGGTGAGGTAAATACATACTCTATTGTTTGAGATACCTGAGGCAAATAGAATATTTTTTGGTTGCACTAAATTTCCCACAGCAATAATGTATTCATGAATTTTGACGTCATTGATACTAGAGAGAACAACAGCTTGCTCTTTGGTCTGATATTTGAAAGAAGTAAGGGCACTGGAATATGTATTTGATTGGTTGGTATGGTGAGAATCCGAAGCTTCTCCATCAGGATTTCCATCCATTTTTGCTTTTATTCCGCATACTTCGCCAACTCGATCCTCGAGACGGCCCTGTCTCGAAAGCCGGTAGGAACAGAAGGTACTCTTGGATATCAAGTTTTGTTGTTAAAGTATTAATCAATAGTTAATATTTAGAGATATGCTACTCACAGTTATGATTTATAGCACAAATTAGCACACTAACTGTACTGGTTTCACTGATATACTTTAAAAAAATATATTTGGTTAAATTTTTAGAAAAATATTATTAATTCAGGAGACGACTTAGTTGCTGTATTTCAGTACTATCTCCAGGACCGGAATCCAAGTTTATTTTATATGGATGTAATTTGGCATTTTTTTAGAATCTCATGAACAGCACCACGACAGATCGTATTGTTAGTTGATAAATTTGTAATTGAAGAATGAGGATTTTCTTCAATTTAAAGTAATAAATTGAATTGATTGTCGTCGAAAACAGTGGCCGCCATACTTCTTTTTCGATCGCCGTAACCTAAGATCATCAAAACTTCTAGTCGCTGTTTTTCTGACAGACTCATCGTAATTTAAAATAATTTCTATTAGTGTAATATTTCTCAAAAAAATTCTAGTCAGACTTCTTAATCGATGTGATACAACAAATTAATTTAATATTGACGTATCAAATGGTAACTACGAACTTACTGTCTGGTTGCTAAGGAATTTGACATCTCATCACAGCCTACTTGATTTTTGGCAATATACTGAGTACAATCGTTACCACTTTATTTTATTTTATTGGTGATCTACAGCCCATTACAATGCCATTATCATTTGAATGTAATTGGTTATCTTTAATAAATAAACAATCTGAATTAATCTTTAGTAAATAAACAATTTTCATTGTAAAATAAATTTTGAATTACATTTTAAGAAATACGAGCACTGGTTTTCTTTACGCTCTGCATACTGAAGTTTAAATGTGATGAGTTTGGTACGGTTGTACTCAGAAAAATATGGACATTTAATTTTTAGATAAAAATATGCCCTTACTCTTTAAAAAATTATCGATGACGTCACATCTAAGATAGTGAGTGTAAAAGTTAACTTTTTTTTCAAAAAGGGTAAAAAACAAAAATAAAAATCGATCCGTCAGAGCTTTAACTCCGAAAATAATCAAGTCATGAGATAATAGACCGTTTCCATACTTAGTGAACACACTGTATACTTTTATTTATAGCGACAAGGAAAGCATAAGTTAATCATTTTGTTCTATTTTCAAACGGCCCTTTAATGAAACTAATCTAATAAAACATGTGACAACCGTTTATGCACCTGGTGTTATTCTTGTATCCAATGTGTTTCCAAATTAGCAGCTGTACAAAGCTTTCATTTTATACTCTAAATTGACTAATTGACTGACTAATTAATTGACTACTAAGCTTTAAATGTTTATTATAATAACGAAGTTTTAGTTACATTATTTAACACAACAACAGAAACAATAGAGTTTGCTTATCCTAAACAACCGCAACTAAATGCTGCGAACTTATTAAAACTTTTGTTGCATGTGACTAGAAATCTCGTCTATTGTACAAAATGCATACGTGTTTATACCAGAACTATTAATTTGACTAAAATACAAGAGATGTTTTTGTGACAACGATGATTTAGGTTAGTGGAATTTCAAATTAACAAGCAATAATTGTGCTGTGGATAAAAATCTAATCGACACAGAAAGTAAATTAACGAAGAGATACTGATGATAACTATTTATATTTGTAATAAAATTTTCATTACCAAGCAATTGATGAAAATATATACATATATATATATATATATATATATATATATATATATATATATATATATATATATATATATATATATATATATATATATATATATATATATATATATATAAACAGCTTATCAGGCCCTATAGGCCCATGACTTAAATTTTTTTACTATTTTCCTCCATTTTCTTTTGTCCAAGGCCGCAGTTGTCCAATTTGATATTATAATTTTTTGTAGGTCTACCTTAAATGCTTATAGCCACTTTTTCCTCCTTCCTCTCTTAGCAGCGAGCCCGTTGCTCACTTCCCATCTATTTTTTTGGCAAATGGTCTAACCACATAAGTCTCTTTGTCCTGACGATCTGGCTGATTTCTGGTTTCCCGTACAGCTCTTCAATATCTGCCTTTCTTCGTCCTCTCTTAACGTCTCTCTTAAACACTCCATGCCCAGATGTTCAGCATATTTTTTTGATTTTTGTTTATAAATCATGTTTTGCTTCTGTACATTGGTACATTGGATTGCATTACTGTTCGGTATGCTCTTAATTTTGCCTCTATGGAGATGTTTTTTGCCCTTTTTCTCGAAATCCGCTTTTCAATTTCTTGGATTTTTTCCCCTTAAATCATAACTTTCGTTCGTATTTTCATTCTCTTATTATTGCCTTCAGTAAGAAATTAAAGGGTATTGTCGAGAGCAGATCTCTCTCCTTTTCTTAGTTCAAATTTTCCTGTTAGGCTTCCTTTTAACCTTACTCTATTGTTGATCTTTATTAAGGTCATTCTTACTAGTTTGATCATCTTTTCTAGAATTTTAAGTACTCTTGAGACATAGTACAGACGCCTTATTATCATTATTATCACAGAATTATTAATTTGTTTGAAATCTACAAAGAGGGCGTTTAGCTTTAACTGTTACTCGTACGTACTGCTCTGAATTATGTTGAAAACAAATATTTGATCTATGGTGGATTTGCCCTTTTTAACTCCTCCCTGGTATTCACCAACTATGTACCTTATATGTTATATCCAGAAAAGTGACATCCCTGCAGTTTTCGAATACTGATTTATCTCCCTTTTTATTAATGGGACATACTTGTGCCTCTCTCCATACTTTTAGCATTTCCTCTCCCTCCCAGATTTTCATCAGGAGGCTACGCTATAAGTGCTTATTCCCCATGCTTGATTATTTTTGAAAGAATACATACCATTGTTGTCTGCACTTTTATTATTTTATCATGCTATATATGAGATTTTTCTAAATTGTTCACGGTGGGAGTCTCCAACGTTTCCGCAGTGTCATCGATTTCCGCTAACGTTTTCACTTGCTTTTCATTAATTGCATTCAGTTCTTCATTTAGCAGCTCTCTGAAATGTATAGCTTCCCTCCTTTACTCTTCTGTAGTAAGTAAGTAGTAGTAATTCTGTTTTCTTGCTCTTTGGTCACTGCTCCTTTTTGCTTTTAGATAGAAGTTTCCCACATTTTTATTATTGAAACGTTCTGTAAGTTCTATAACTTTTTTATCATTATGCTCCCTTTTCCTCCACCTTTAGACTTTTTTAGCGTGTATTCTCTCTGCTTCATATTTATTTCTATTTTCGTCACTTGGTTTGTCCATGTATAAAAGCACCTTATTTTTCTCGTCGTACCAATTTTCGTAAATTCCACGTATGGATTTTTTAAACGTTTTACTAAATGGACACTTTTCTGTTCTATTTAATCGTAAGGTTCCTACGTAATATATTCCCTTTAATGTTAAAAAGCCAATTAGTTTTATTGAGGTGAAATAATGATCAGCATATAAGCAATATAAGCCTATTGCATTAAATTTAGGAATAAGTTGAAAAAACTGCAGTAATATTCCACCTTCAAGGCCAAATTCGTTTTTTTATTCATTGGATTTTCCCTTGGCTTCTGGTTAAATATTGAAATCTATAAGGTATCCAGATTTCTAATTCCTACACCACGATTTATACCCAAAGCGTATGGGCTTTTATATGTTGTTTCATACCATGACGCTCATAGTATGGTATAATGGCCTCATCGGTTTCCCATACAGTATATTCGGTATATTTTTCACGCCATTAGATTCTTCCCAGTACATGCGTCTTCTTGGATTCGTACTGTACCCACTAACTAGTAAAATTCCTATAAAGGCTTTTTACTGGTCTACTTCAAATTCTAAAGTGGTACCTTTTTAAGGAGCATAACGAACTGCCTTCTTTAAACTGTAAAAAGTGGTCGTAAATAAAATGGAGGAGTGTATGTGTTCCATTGAGTTTTTTTAAGTTCAATATCCCAATAAAGGGAATTTTCTTCTGGTAAATCTCCCTGAATCCATTTCTGTCGTAGGAAAGTTATACTTTTTGCACGAATCCCAGTAGATACTACTTAAATATCTTGAATTTCTTTATTTTGTATATCTATTTCTGTTTCCATCTAAATCTTTTCCGTATCTTCTTCTTCCTGATCTTGTGTCACACTATGCTGATCTGCCTCTTTTTCACATAGATTTATATTTTTTTCCTTGATCCGTCTTTCTTCTTCTTGATGAATTACAGCTTCTGATTCCGCATCGAACATGTTTTTGTTCAGATTATTGAATGTTCTTAATCTCCACTATTTTCATCAGTCTATTCGGTCAGTAGGTGCTAGGAAAACATCTGAACTGGAAGCCGACTCCATAAGGTTCGATTCCTCGAAC
This sequence comes from Diabrotica undecimpunctata, assembly GCF_040954645.1. Lineage (NCBI taxonomy): Eukaryota > Metazoa > Arthropoda > Insecta > Coleoptera > Chrysomelidae > Diabrotica > Diabrotica undecimpunctata. Next base: position 147,217,382 of record NC_092803.1, read on the forward strand.
CTTATGGTCGTACTAGTACGACCGAAACTGGTCGAGCCAAGTCGATTTAATTTAGCCAAGTTTAATATTATAACTATGACAAACGAGAATGTAGGTCTGTCACGGCTTTGTAATTATTTTTCTCGTCAGACCCGTTATGCCCCAATACATCGATCACAAACTTGTGTTACGTAGAACAGTGGTGCTCAGACTTATACTGCATCTACTATATAAACTACAAGCGTCCGGAGATCGACTCCTATACCCTGTTTTTAAACCAGGAGGAACAATTCAAATTTACCGCGCCGCACTGTTTGTTTGTAATTGGTCCAACCTCAGACAAGTTTACTCCACTGCTATGAAATTTTGACAGTAATGGCATTTCATAGGATAATTAAGTTATATCGGAGATTCCTTGCGTTTTCTGCGTTATTCTTACAATTTTTAGATTTTTAGTCTGCTTTTATATAAAAACAGTTGTTTTTAGAACCCTTTAGCGACTATATATTTTTGGATTACCGTCGAAGGCCGATATTATCAACCAAAAAAGAAGATGTATTTGGTAACTTTTCTGTAACTTTCTTGGGTGTGAATCTGTCTCCTTAGTATACTCCTCCTGGTTTAAAAACAAAGCATAGTAAAAAAACAATTTTGAAAATAAAAAAATTTATTGCACATTTCTAGTTGATAAAAAGTTGTAACTACAGAGAGTTGTAATTAAAGTCATGTTTTTCATATTAATTTTATTTGGATGTTGATGCATGGCAGTGCATATCATCCACAAGTATTTCATATGATGGTACGTAATTACCGAGGGCCAAACCCAAACATGAAGAGAGATGTTCGTCAGTTAGCCGATTACGATATTTTGATTTCATTTTCTTGTGAAAATTCGATGTAAATTCATCGTTAGCTCGACATAATGCAACAAATCCATTGTTAATGCTAGTCATGGATGGTGCACCATCTGTTGTAATACACACGAGTTTGTAAATCGATAGCTCGTATTGTTTCACAAAATTTATAAAAACGTTGTATATATCTTCTCCGCGAGTTTTTTATTTCAGAGGCAGCATTGTTATTTTTATTTATTTAATTAACGGATATGCCATTTTTACAGAAATATGACGTCAACCTTTACGAAGCTTATATATAGGTTGCGTTAATTAAAAACAAACCAAAATTAAAATCAAACAAAATTCAATTAAAGTAGTAGCTTAAGTTATTAAGCAATGCTCAAAATCTCTCAAATGATTTCTTAAATGTTGCTATAGATATTCCAAATAACTCTAAACTATTGCTGTGCTCATTGGCAGTTCGTAAAATTCTTGTAATGGGTTCATTTTGGCCATAATTCGTAGTGTGGAATGGAATGTTGAAAATCTCAGTGTTACGAGTTCTTCTAGTATTAACATTAAAATTTATTAAACTTAGTAACTCTGGATCTTGAACATATCCATTTATAATTTTAAAAAGGAAACATAAATCCGCTTGACATCTTCTATCATGTAGTGATTGGATATTTAGTATTGACAGTATATCATCATATGTGTATTGATGTCTAATAAAACCAATTTTGTAAGCACATATCCTCAAGAATTTATTTTGAACTCTCTCGATACTGTAGATGTCACTGTTATATGAAGGAGACCAAATGAGAGAACCATACTCCAAAACTGATCGAACTAAACTACAGTATAACATTTTTAAAGTTTGTACTGAAAACTGATTACAGTTTCTAAGAATAAATCCCAACATTTTTAAAGCTTTAGCTGAAGATTCGTTAATGTGATATTTAAAAGTTAGTTTAGAATCAAAATTATACCTAAATCTTTAATATTATGACGTGCCTCTAAAGGTACATTATTTATACAATAATCATAATTTACAAACTCTCTTGTTCTTCCAAAAGTAATTTTAAAATATTTTTGTATATTTAAGTATAGCATGTTTACCTCACACCAACTAGTTAAGCTTTTAATGTTATTCTGTAACAAAGAGGCATCAACTAGGTCATTAACTATTCGAAATATTTTAAGGTCATCAGCAAACATTAGAAATTTACTATTTTTAATCACTGATGATATATCATGAACAAATATATTAAATAAGAGAGGTCCAATATGAGACCCCTGAGGAACTCCTGAGGTTACAGATATTCGTTGAGATAAACAATTTCCATATTTAACATACTGACATCTACCAGATATATAACTACCTATCCACTCAATTATTTTACCTCCAAATCCATAGGCATTTAATTTAGCAATAAGCAGATCATGGTTAACTCTATCGAAGGCTTTTGAGAAGTCTGTGTAGATAGCACCAACCTGACCCTTCTGTTCCACTGAATTAGCTATAAAATTCGTATACAATATTAAGTTCGTGCATGTAGACTTACCTTTAGAAAAGCCATGTTGTCCAACATCAATTAAATCTTTACAATTCCATGTCAAAAAGTTATTTACAAGACACTCAAAAAGTTTGGGTAATACAGATTGGTTACAAACCGCTCGATAATTTTCAACATCATTTTTATTACCAGATTTGAAAATTGGTGTTAGATAACTTAACAATTCTTCTTTAGCCAACATGTCAGAAAATACTATCCGAATGAAAATACATAACTGGGCGGTATCAGTCATATCGGTTGACTCGCCAAATTGCAAAGAAAAGTACATTTCATCATAATTATTTCAATCATGCACGTGTGGTGAGTCAGGACAGTCCCGGTATTTTGTCCATGAATCGCAATCAAAAACTTTGGCGATCAACCGGTCGATCACGATCGACCTTTTGAGCACCGCTGACGTAGAAAGTTCTAATTTTCTACATAAACCTTTTCAAATCCTGACAGTTTTTTAAATTTTTTGATAGTCATAAACGACAACTTTCACCCGCCAGAGAGGAAAATCAGAAAACAAGTTGCGTCAGACAATATGAAAAGTTGTTTTTGCTGCTGTTATAAACCTATCAAATAAAAATTAACTGGTTATCTATTAATTTCGTCACAGTCTTTATTTCGAGGCGTCAGATGGGTTGAATGACCCATATTTATAATCAGACAATTTTATTTTTGGTCTTTTCTTATAATTTTTAAGCTATTAAATTAAAAAGAAAACCAGTATCTATAAATTTTCAATATTTTGTAAAATCGACATGTTTTAGGAAGATTCTAGGAAAACCCCCAGAACCAAAAAAAGTCGCAGAGGAAAACCTTGTCAGACTAGCCCTATTGAAGTGATACTCAAAGTTTCAAAAGAGTATCTATCATAAGTTTTTTGCCGATGAGCACTCTATAAAAACTTGTTCAAATATGCCAAATAACTTAAATTATATATATATATATATATATATATATATATATATATATATATATATATATATATATATATTGAATTCTCGTCTACGTTTCGTGTCATATACTTCACCCTTGTGAATAATAGCCATCATAAGCTCATTGAATTATATACTATTTTATATTTCTTTTTGATTTTTATATTATAGTATAGAGTCCACTGCTATAAAGTCTTCCTAAGTGACATTATATTATTATTATATTTACAAAGATTGACAAAGAGAGTTTACAAAACTCAAGTTAGTAACAATGTATTATAAAAAAATACTGACTACAAATATTTTGAAAACGTTATTTGGCGTACCTATTTACCTGTATACTAAATTGAATTTTTTTTATTCCATATCGGAAATGCACACATGTACCCACGTCGATTTTATGAGGTACTCAATTTATTCCTGAACAATAATTTGAAGGTGATGGCGTTTTACGAGCCGATGGTTAGTTTTTTTACTCGATATTTATCGGTTTGCTTCGCCATAAGCTGATAGAACATCTCTTCCGTTTACTAATAATTGATTTTTCACGTCTCATCGTAAAGTTTTTAGGGCTTTCAAATGGTTATAAAGGAGGAAATTTTATGAAGTATCTCATTGGCGCATCTACGAACTTAAATGGATATTTTTATGGCAAAAAACATAATTGATTTATGATATTTTCGTAATTCAAGAATTGTTTTAGACATTAAGTGTCATAATTATTCCTAAACCATCATCAAAAAGCGTAATTGAACTATACAGTTAAAATTAAATATTTTGGTTGGGTGTTTTAACTATTTTAAAGCCTAACAATGAATTTTCGAAAAACTGCCTTAATACAAAGAAGATGTGTTTGTTCTAGTCGATATCCTGGTAACCTACAATTATGCTCTAATTTTAATCTTAACGTTAATGTTATGTTTACTACTAAAGTAAATGATTCCTACATCATAGCGATCAAATCACAAATATGCGTTAAAAAGATGGTATTGGGGTACCTTTTATTTTGTTTTATAAAAAAAACATGGTCCCAAAATGGAAACGTTGGCATATATAGGTCACAACTATAATTAGACCATCATTACAGTAAAATATTGGATTCCTAACACCGTAACAAAACGTAAAAAAAATAATTTAACCGTTTAAACGACGAATCAATCACAAGTGTAAGAAATCACAAATATCCGTTAAAATGACGTTACTGGGGCACGTTCTATTATTTTATTTAAAAAAAATATATGTGTTTTGAGAAAAAAAAAACATGTTCCCAAAATGAGAACGTTGTCATATATAGGTCACAACTATAATTATAATATCGTTGCAGTAAAAAGATATTGAATTCCTTACATAGTATGAAAACTCTAAAAAAATGTTTAAATAAAAAATGTAAACGCAATGTTACGATAAACATAATCAGCGAGCTGTATAATAATCAGTAAAACAAACAATTTATATAGAAGCTTTTCACATTTAGCACACCCTTAGTGTCGGTTTCTTTGGCATGCAGTAGCTTCTAATATTCTACTACAAATCAGATTTATTCTATCAGATCCTATATCTGTAAGAACTGGGCAAGTTGGACCACTTTTTTTTGAGCTGTCTACAACTTTGATTATCACTATTTCTTTGAACTTAGTCTTAGACAATAACTAGCACACGTTCGATCTCAAAGATGAACGCCCCCCATACCAAGATTTTACTTAGTAATCGAATTTGTGTACAGAATTTTTTCCTATTTTCAGATTTTATTTTTCATTTCGCACTTTGGACAAGACTGATGGAGAAATGATTGACTACTATTGTAAAAGCTGCATTGTCATCCCACTTGACACATAAATCGATGCCATCGGATTTATGATGGAATAATCCCAGATCTTGATTTTTTTGTTGTTGTCACAGATATCAATGGAAATTTTTATTTTTTCAGTTCTTACGCACAGTTTTCTAGGCCCGAATACCTCAATCACAAAATCTTGTCAATGTCGATTGACTAGTGAAGAAATTGTCAAAAAATACATTATAGTTATTTTAACAGAGTATTTGGAAGAACTCAAAATCTTGTATAAATAATGATGTTTATTTTATAATATATAGTGTTATGTGGCTGGTTTCGACGTTTATCAGTTTTAAATCATCATCAGGCCACACAAATTTGAACCAAGATAACAATATAAGGCTGCATAGAATCTCCATCAAGCCAAAAAGATCTTCTACCATTGTGGGACATGTTTTTTTTATCAAACTAATCTTGTACGTGAATTTTGTTTAACAATATATTATATGTGTTACTATATCGTAGCTTGTCATTGGTTAGAAAATAATTTCTAACCAATAACAAGCGACATCCCTACACACCCATCGGTAGGTGGGAACTTGAGCTTATCTTGGTTTTGAATGTAGTATAGATGTTTATCTGCTTTGAACAAGTAAACTAATGGTCTACATCTGTACCTCTTTACAAACTTTTATCTTTACTCATGCACCAAAAAGTATGTCTCATTGTAAAGTTGTAAATTTTCACTCATCATACAATACAAAAACAATGTATTGTAAGGTAAAACTCAGTAAAAATATTATAGCACAATTTCTAGCAAGGTTGATTAGCATTATGGATATGCAGCTATGAAGTATAATTATTATCATCTCTATTTTATTTAATGTAATGTATAAATGTTCAAAATTATTGCAAAATAATAGGTTATGTGATGAATCAAGAAATAACTATCATAATGGTCACATCAATGTTGGCACAATACTGTACATTGAATTTTACATGAAATTTATCGTTCTCTTATTTTACATAATAAATGTGATACCTGCGTTTTGGGAATTTGATAGAGTTGGTGGAGCTTTTTCCGTCACATTTTTTCATAACTGTTAGAATTTTTAAACAATTGATGGGATCTTACCCCTGGTCTACACTTAAACATTTTTTTTATTAAACTTTTGTCTTTCATTCTTGCAACATGTCCCACCAAACTCAGTTTTTACATTGTAATACGTTTAATAATGTCTTTAACTCCGGTTTATCTATGAACCTCCTTATTTCTTAGTTTATTTCTTAAGCTTATTCCAAGAATTAAGCTCTACATTTTACTGATCTGATGTTTTTGTGATAGTTAAGATTTCTTCTACGTACGAGGGGACTGTTGAAATACATAAGTTAAAAGCTGTCTTTTTTGAATGAATTGTCACATTTGTTTTAAACAGCTCTCTTATTTTTATTATTTAAGTATTTATATTTATGAACTAATCCTATTTCTTTGCAGTCGACTTCTGGTTTTTTGCTTAGGTGGGAAATAATTTCACCATCGGCATTGGTTTCTTTGGCATTCCACTCCAATTTTTTAAAAGTATGTTCCAGAACTGTCGTAAAGAGTTTTAGAGATAACGTGTCCCCTTGTCTGATTTCTCTTTTGATTTTTATATATTTTATATCCTTGTGTAGTTTTACCAGAAGTTTATTTTGTGTATTTTTCTGAAAACCAGATTTACGATCAGTGTATCCTCCCTATACTCACGTATTGTTCACAGACGTGGACACTCACCAAAATATAATATGGATATAATGGTAGAGGCACAAAGAGCGATGAAAAGATCAATGCTCGGGATGAGACTTATATAGACAAAAAACAAACAAATTGATTAGAAACAAAACCAAAGTAAAAGGCGCAGGAGAATATGCTGCCACATTAAAATGAAGCTTTGCAGGACACAATTCCCGACTGAAGGATAAAAGATGGAACCACGAAATACAACAATGGAAACCATGGTTAGGAAAAAAAAGCAGAAGAATACCACAAATGAGATGAGCTGATGATATTAAGAAGATAGGAGGACACAACTGGAAGCAAGTGGCGCAAAATAGAAAACACTGGTTTAATTTGGGGGAGGCCTATGTTTAAAGTCGGATTGCTTAAAGCTGAAGAGAGAAGAGAAGAGTGTAGTTTCACACTGTAACTATACTGTTAATTTCTATCGCATCAAATACTCTGCGAAAGTCTACGAAAGATAGGACCAATGGCCGGTTATATTCGATGAATTTTTCGATAATCCATTTTATGCAGTGGAGGTGGTCGTTAATGCCAAAGTTTCTACTAAAACCTGTCTGTTCCCTAAGGTAATAAAAATCTAATTTTGTTACCAATCAATTTGTTATTATTCCTGTGAATAACTTGTAGAAGTGGTCTAACAGACTTATGAGTCATTAGTTCTTGAGGTTTGTTGGATCGCTCTTTCTGTGCCATCTTGAAGGTGTTTCACGTTGGTGTAGACATACGTTGAACAATGTTTTTATATTCTCTAAAAGTCTATCTCCTCCAATTTTATGGCTTCTATAACGATATTATTATCGTCTACCGGCGCTTTTTTCTTTTTATTTACACGACATTTATGGAAATATTTCCTTTAGTTAGCATTACATAACTTTTTATCCTCACAAATCAATTTTCATCAATATCGTATAAGTTGTTTCCGATATATAGATAGTGTAAGCTAGTCGTGAAATACCATGTGTACTTGTTTCCACGCATTCGGTATTTGTTCTAGTAATAAAACATTAAAAAAATTATTTAGCGGTTAATTCAAACAGCATATTCCAATCGTAGTTTAGCTTGATTAATAAAATGAATATGTAATTCAAAAAGCTGGAATAATTATAAAATTTTTGTTCATGTAATAAAAAAAAATATTTGGGATTTTTTATTAATTACATGTTGGTAAAAAAAGGGAAATCAAAGCTAAGGATTTACTTTTTGGCAGTTTGTTCAGTATTGATTGTAAAATATTTTAGATTATTTAAAATTGTAAAATTTTTAATAAAACTTTTATTACTATTATCGCATTTTGCAAACTTATTTGAAATCATATTTTATTTCTTTATAGTTGATAGAGATCCGTCGATAGCAAAGCAATAATATGCTCATCCCGTAAAATATGTGTTATTGCTTCTGAATGTTTTGATCCTATCCATAAAATGGTATTTTTAATTTGGCTTCGCTTAAAACTGCTTTATGTCCTTTGACTTTCATAAAAATGGAATTACTCACCTATCGACATAAAAGTTAACTTTTTCGTCGTGCATAAAACGTCGAGCAATTGTTCCTGGAGACCAAATAAAACTTGTGGATAGGACGTCCGGCAAAAGGCGTGATTGCACCGGCAAAAAGTAAAAAATGATCGTAAAAAAGCTGGAAAAAGCTTAATTGTGGTGAGTCGTTGTACCGCTGCTGTAACTAAAAAGATTATATGAATGGTAAGAGCAAAAAGCTCCACTTTGACGAGCTTTTGTGGGATAAGTGACAATTTTTAATGAAATTACCGCTGGATGGGAAATTTTTCAGAGGCAAACAGTATTCTTCTTAAAACCGCGGACGATGATGTTAAAAAGTTTTTACGACTTTTTTTTAACTGAATATTAAGTTATGCAAAAACTTAATTTCCAATATTTTTCCTATTAACTATGTATTTTTATAATTCTTAAAAATTAACTTATTAATCAAAAAGTAAAACTTTACAACATACTTAAAAAAAGGTTATTAATTGTTAGGTTATAAAAGAAGTAGCTTAATTTTAATTAATAAGTACATGTTTATATACCAGTGTTTTAACTGTCATTAGTTATTTTACCTTTTCGGATAACATGTTATCTGTTGGTCAAAATACATTTTTTTTTTCTTGATAGCGCATTGCATCCTCAACAAGATGATGCAACAGCATATCCAAAGTAACAGGTTGGCTGTATATATCATATTAGTAAATAAAAAATTAGTATAAAAGCTGCTTTTTGTATAGGGTGTATTTATGTAAAAGTATTTAAAAGAAATGTGCAAAATTTATTGAAACATTGCCGGTCTTATTAAAACAAATTTTTAATGAAAGCCGTTTGTTTTAAACTGTTCATACTGCAGCAATATAACAAAACAACCATATAACGAGGATGTCTGAAATAAAAACTATGATCTTCTGACGGACCTTTAAGGCACAAATAATACCCTTTTCTTTCACAAAGATCAACACAAGTCTACCTTTGAAAATTCCAGAGGATAAAGATTTATTTTCGACCACATTCTTTCAAATAGAGTTACTCCCTTCTTAAATTTTGGCTAACATCAGCAAAAAGAGGAAGCAATAATAAGCTAGTATTATGCAAAATCCGAGTAAAACTACATATATATTTATAATAAAAACCGCAATCGAATGCTCCACAAACATAAAATTTTAAAATCTGCAGGACGACACAATAAGGTACTTATACCAAAAAAGAGAAGCAAAAAACTTCAGAAACACATATATCATCTAAAAAAGTGATGGATTGATGTAAAACTGGACGAAAATTAAGGAAAACTTTTTAGACTCAGACGCTCTAGGCAAAACAAAGACAAATAAAAGCAAGTCTCTCCCAAAGCAAAACACTTCGTGGTTCTGTACAGAATTAATGGAAAAATGCAAGTAAAAAAAAACGCTTACCTGAAGTACATGTACAAGGCATACCAAGCGTAAGAAGATTACAAGAGAATAAAAAATTAAACAGATGAACTTATAGGAAGAGTTAAAAATGAGCACTGGGAACACTTCTTAAAAGAACTGAAGCACGATTTGTATGGTTTACAAAAAGAAATATGGCGTTTTAGGAGAGGTTTATGAGCGGAGGTAAAGAATATACCCGATACACCCGAAACCCATTAAAAAGGATGCGTGGATTGACTGCCTAAAAAAGCTCCATGCAGAGGAAGAACAAATTAGACTAGAACCGGAAACACTAAAAATTACCACAAATAAATTACTTAATATAAATATACAGGAAGTTCGTAATATACTTGAAAAGCTGAAGAACAGAAACGCTGCAAGTAACGATGGGTTAACAAATGAATTGTTGAAATATGGGAAACAGCAATGACAGATCAACTGAGAACATTAATTAACAAGATATTAATACCCAATAACATAGCACAAGAATGAAGGACAAGAAAGCGAATCCTATTATTCAAAAAGGATAATAAAAAACAACCTAACAATAACGACGGTATTAATTTGCTAAATGCTGCCCTGAAACCTACAACTAAAATTTTGCAAGAACGAATATATCAGTTCATAAACTTAGCAGATCAGCAATAAGGTTTCAAAGTTTTAAGGTTTTTATAAGAATACAATTGACCCGCATTTCTATGTTTAATCGAACCATAAAAAGCATTTTACAGAGTAAGACTTAAAGATATAATACATCTTTTGTACAATAAAGATATACCGCGGGATATTATAAATACAATTGAAATGGTTTAACAAAATAATAAGATGGAAGTCAGAATATATGTACAATTAACGAAACTAAGCAAAAAATTCCAAGCCATGGATAAAAGAAAAAAAATTAACTGAGCTTGAGTTAAAAGGAGCGAAAATAAAGAAAGGGGATACAGAATGGGGAACAACGAAATTATAATTCTCCTTTTCGTAGATGAATTTTGATTGCCAAAATAAAGATAGTCATCAAAGACTAGTTCACAGATGTAATAAACAGCCAAAACACAGGGAATGCTGCAAATAGCAGAAATAAGAATACTTAGAAGAGTTACAGAAAATAAGCTAAGTGACCAAATAAGTAGTGACGAGATCAAACCAAAATGTAATGTACAGGGTATAAGTGAGTCGATACTAAATAAAAAGAGAGACTGGAGCAATTATATCAGTAGAATGGCGTTAAAACAGCTTGGAGTAAATCATCACGGAGTAAAAATATAGAATCACCGCGCAAGAGATGCAGTAAATTATGGAACCATGTATCAGCTCATACAGATGTAGTAAATGGGTATTATATGCTTTTGTAGTTACTTTGGATTCTTCAGAAAGTGTTTGCCGCAGTTTAATTTTCTTTATTCGAATTTAAGTCACCACTAAACAGCCTCGTTGTATGCAGGTGTCTCTAGACCCTCGCATGTTATGACTCTGATTTGATCCCTGCTTGTTTTTTAGCTAGAATGACCACAAGTAAATAATGGAACGTTCAATAATAATAAACTCGGTAAGCAACGAGAACATAATGTAGAAAGTCAAGGGTCGAAGATGTTCTCGAACGCATTACGATGCTTAAACGGAGATGAGTGGGTCATGTATTACGATTGTGGATGGGGGATGGACAAGAATCTGGAATGAAGATAAAAGCAGCCAAGCTAAGTTGTATGATGATGATATTTAAACTTTAACTAATACTAAAAAATTGTTAAAAATGTTTTTCTAGGTTAAGAATTGGTGATTCTCAACCTAGACATGATAATTATTTAAAAGTATTACATAATATATGCAAATTCTATTTTGAAATGGAATTTCTTTCTTAATATTCTGCCAAAAAACACTCAAAATTATTAAATACATGTGGTGTATTTTTTAACCATCAGTATACCCTACTAATACCCATTTTGGAACTCACACTGTAGCGTGTTTTATTATTTTGAGAAGGCATTTGATAAAGTGCGGCATAATCGGCTTAAAAAAATTTTGATAAATATAAACATAGACAGTAGAGATAGTAGACTTATATCTAAACCTCTATTGGAATCAAACAGCGAAAATTAAAGTTGGAAATAAACTGACTGAGAATATCCAGATTCGCCGTGGGGTGCATATGTTCATTTTATAAATATTATGTTCATAAAATTTTATAAAATTGGTCATACGGGAGTTAGATTTTTACCAGCTCATTTAGGACTAAATCACAGATTTAATACAAGATTAAAGAAATTAACAATAATCTATACAAGAAAACTAAGGAGGCTGCTGTCATAAATAATACAGAATATCGATAAAGTCGTAACATTGATGAATCATGGTACTAGAAGGCATGGCGACCAAACGAAATTATTGCTAAAATTTTCCTGCAAAACAATGATTGCTATCTATTTTTGTTCTTAGCATGGTTTACTCTTAGAAGCGATATTGTTACTCGAGACACTATTTATTATTAATCTTTTGATTTGTGTTTTCTTGACTTCAAAAGGTATTCAACCAAGTCAGACATCTAAAGCTTATTGCTAATGCAAAATGTGTATATCGAACAAAAAGCCAATATCTGTCTCGAGCAGGATTGTTTTTAGCATTTTTAGTAAAGAGGATAGTGTGCAAATAATGCATATTGTTTGCATAAGCAGTTATTAGTATTAACTGGACCAAAAGTGATTCAATACCTACAGAGGATATGAACTGAAAAAAGAAGGGAAAACTGAGTCAACAAAACGAAGTAATAATAAACGTGATTCCACGGCGATCTAGAATTTGGTACTGATTTTGGCGGATAGCGTAGTATACCCATAAAAGGGAGTCTCTTATTATCGTCTCTAAAGAAAAATACTTACATCTTACTCGACTTATTCGGAAACATACAACTTCTCGCTTTGCAGTTTATTAAGTTTTCATATTACAGCACGCCCACCCCTGCCTCGACCGAAACTTTCGAGATTGAATACTTGTAATAGAAAAAAAGTCGATGAAAAGCTTAGATAATAACTTTTGTCTTCTGCTACCAGTTTTAGTATTTTTCTTGTCTCAATCGCTTCTTTGCATAAAATTTAAAAGTTTGAAGGCTTTGTGCCAAGCGCGGGGATTTATTCATTTCATTTTTAAATTTAAACGTTCTCAGGTTTTCGGTAAGTATATTAGCTTTGAATATAAAAAAGTGTACAGGGATGTATTTATTTATTATTTAAAAACTGTGGTATTAAAGAAGTGTTGAAAACTAAAGATTTCAGTGTTTTATTATTAGATAAAATGAATGACCATCAAGTAACGGGCAAATCCATCATTTTATTAAGTATTGTAACAAACCAACCAATGGTATTTCAAGAGTTCTGTAAGATGGTCAAGTGACCTGAGTGTGTGTGGTCTGACCGGTTTGTATACATTTTGGTTTTACAGATGTGAATAGAACACAAAAGACAGTATTCGCATTATATTTAGTGAGTTAACATCTAGCTTTTGTAAATTATACAGCTTTATCAAATCATCGTAATTTTCATTATAAAATAAACCCTAAAAACCCTGAGATTAATTATTATTAGTATACCGTCGTATTATATGTTCCGGTATTCCACATATTAATATGTTATAGTATATATCAAAAATTATATTTTTTTATATATTATAGTTTCTAGTTTATTCTTCCCTACCTAAAAAGTAATTTATGTTTGATCAAATTTTGTCAAGATAAAATAAAATGAATCTTAAAATCAGATAATAGTAGGCCAAAGACAAACTAAAAGACAAAAAGACAGGTATTTAACAAGTATTTTTCAAGACGGAGTATATAAAATAATGTAATCGTCATCTTTATTGGATGGAAGCAACAATTAGTTAGTGTGTATCGCTAAATTAACAAATCAAATCTGGTCTTAGTTATTTAATATCACCCATAGTGCAGAGATTCTCGGTGAAGTGTCTAACAGTAGTCCCCCCTCATGTTAATGTTTCAGCGGCCCTGGTAGCGTTTTTTCATTGATTTAATATCCTAATGAAAATGCTCACTCTGCTTCTCACTAACGTCTCCCAAATTTTCCAGGAAATAATGAAGATAACTGTTCAATGAGTAAAGTTTTAGGCTCATCAACCATCCTAATTTTTTAAATTTCTTTAATGCGTTAACTACAATAATTGTCTTTTGTATTTCCCAAGTATTTCGTAACAACTTGCTTTAATGATACCCTTGCTTCTTTCATAAACAGATTAAAAACCTAACTACATTACCAAATACCTTAGGAACAAGCGAGGTTTGTAAAGAGTAAAGGTACACGGGAACAAATCCTGAACCTGAGACAACTAATTGAAAACTCTAGAGAATTTTAAATATCAATGATTATATGCTTCGTTGACTACCAAAAGGCATTTGATTGTATAAGCTGGATAAATCTGTGGTCCATTTTAATAGAAATGGGCACAACAATGCACCTGGTGATACTAAAAATCTGTACCAGTCCAATATAGCAACACTACGACTAGATCCGAAGATCTCAAACCAATTTAAGACCGAGAGAGGTGTTAGACAAGGATACGTATTTTCACCTGACTTATTCAACATTTATGGTGAATATGTCATTAGGATGGCTTTAGATAGATGGGCCGGTGGTGTAACAGTGGCTGATAGGAAAATCTCAAATCTAAGATTTGCTGATGATACTAAACTTATAGCAGCAAATAAGCAAGAAATGTTTAATCTTCTGCGAAGAGTTGAGTACGAAAGCAATAAAGTTGGTCTGAAAATTAATAAAGCTAAAACAAAAATAATGGAGGTCGACAGATTCCACACTATTCAACTGACTAACATGTTACAGAAATACCAGATAGTGGACAGTTTTACCTCTTAAGATATCATGATGAGACTGGTGAATGCTCTTCATGTTTCTATACGAGGCAGAGACTTGGACTCTTTGCGGACGGGAGCGCCAAAAAATTGATGCCTTTGAGATGTGGTGCTGGAAAAGAATGCTGCGCATACCTTGGATAGCTCATAGGACAAACGTTTCCATTTTAAACCAACTCGAGATTAAAGAAAGGCTGTCTACAATATGCTGAAACGTATTCTGAAATTTTTCGGTCACGTGGTTCGCAGAGATGACGATAGTTTATAGAGATTAATTGTTTCTAGAAACGTTACGGGGAGAAAATCAAAAGGATGATCACCCACTAGATGGTCCAACCAAATTAAGAATTCAGCTGGAAACTTATTCTTCAAAGCTCTCAGAGCAGCTGAAGATAGAGACCAATGGAGAAAAATTGTTAGGAATATTGGAAGAAATCAAGATCCTCAGTGTTACGGAGAATTAAACATGAGTGCAGTTGCGGTTAGAGTGGGTGCAGTTGTCAACACCCTAGGTTGAAAAGTGACAGCAGACACGCAGGAAGAAGAAGATGAAGATGGCGATAGACTTTATTTGAGAGTAGAAGTACAATTTTTGTAGTCAGTTGTTTGTAAGTTTGTTTCAGTAAAAATAAAGTAGAAACTAGTGTATCAATTTTACGCAAGCGAGTTTTATCCAAATAAGCGATTTTACCCCATCACTTCGTATTGCTGAAACGACAAGAGAGGGAGATGCTTCTTTCCCAT
This sequence comes from Diabrotica undecimpunctata, assembly GCF_040954645.1. NCBI lineage: Eukaryota > Metazoa > Arthropoda > Insecta > Coleoptera > Chrysomelidae > Diabrotica > Diabrotica undecimpunctata. The sequence continues at coordinate 147,232,782 of NC_092803.1, forward strand.
TTATGGTCACTGTGGTTTTAAAGGTAACGTCAAACATTATTTTTCAAATGTGGGGTCCTACAGAGATGCCTTCTTTAAGTTTATGTTCTAAAAGATTTTTAAACTTTTGACACAGATGCTTAAGACAATGTCCATTTTTAAGCAATACCTTTAAAAACTGTTTTGTGAGGCCTAACTTTATATGTAGAGGTGTTAGGTAAATGTTTGTAGGATCAACAAGGTTTTTTGGAGAATCTTCGGAAAAAAAAATATGGAAATTTGGCAAAACGACCCTGCTAACCAAGAAGCATGCATGTTACTTTTAAATCGCCACATTTTATCCAGCCATGAGCAAAATAGCCAATTTTATTCAACACTATTTCTAAGTATTCGTAGCTTACTTTCAGATGTGTTTAAATTGCATAATAAAACATATTTTAACTAGCTTTGGATAAATCAATAAACACTCCTTTGTCTTTGCAGTACACTAATTTACCTTCATGTTAAAAAAATAGTTAAAAACTCCAGCTATCTCTTTCTATACACATATCACGTATATGCTGGTTTTAACTGCCAACAGGTTTTTTCTTTTGGTATAGAATCAAGCAATTCAGCTATTTGTTTTGTTACCCCAAGATCACTAACCAATTCGTTAAGCTTGATCTGCGTAAACACTTTTCTCATCTAGCTCTGACTGTACATCAGTAAACACTTTAGTTTAAACAAAATTCCAATCATTTGGAGGTTCTGGGACCGGCAAAACTACATCGTAACTACTCGCCGGATAGCAGACATTAGGTTAGGGTAGCTCATTTCCTTAATATTTTTCGAGTTATGGCCAGTAATATCAATACTGCAAAAGTAGTAATTATCCGTGTGAATTCTAGGCTCCCTCTATACCATAGAAACAGCAAACTTAAAGGCTTTTCTTCTTTTTTACCATTGTCTAAGATCTTTAACAAAAACATGATATATATTATGCGCGGCCCACCTGGTATTTATCCTGATTACCAAGTGTTTAGTTAGAAAATATGAAAAATAAATACTTTTCACAAAGTCTCTAATGTTTCTGTGTTATTTAACAACAAACTTACCACAAATACAACAAAAACTATCAGCAGAGTTTTTACAACCACGATTGGACATTTTACTAAACACATAGACTGACTGTTGCAATACAGGCCCGTTCCCTGTAGCGCGACAGAGACAATTGACGCAAAGCAGTTCCTACATATCTTTCTAATAGACCGGTTTTATCGACCACTTGACCTTCCCATTGGTCATTAAGGTTATTGGTTTAGGCCCCATTGCCACAAAGAGCACAACAAAACTTGCAGATGAAACAATTGAAACAATTGTTCTACATATGATTTTGTTTGATTGTATTTAAGAATTATTTGCGGCTTTAGAATATTAAATTTAAAATCTTTAATTTATTTTAATTTTTATTTAATTTAAAATTTTCAGAAATTTCACAACTATTATATATAGTTGATAGCGAAGAAGCAATCGTGTCTTTCTTTGAGCAGTAGGAGGCTAATATAGCTTTAGGTTGGTAACCAAATATTGTTAAATATACATACGTACGACGTCCATTTATTAATTCCTGAGAAAGTTCTGATTTATTTTTTCAAGCAATGGGTAATTTTGCTTGTCCATTTCTCTTGCAAGATCAAGACTTGTGTTTACGTTGGTTTCCGGTTTTACCACTATATATTTGGCAATTGTACACATATACAGTTTGACTGTCGCATACTGCCAACATCTTCAATCCGTACTTCTCTGATTTGTAAAATATATACTGCTTGAAAGGGCGCTTACCACGGAAAGTAAGCAACTGATCATCGATGGTCATATTTTCGTGGGGTATGTATCTTGTAATGTGAAAAACCATAATTCAAAAAAAATTCTTATCGATGATTATTTATCTAAATCTGGATTTCTTCCACTTGCTTCAGGATTATCAAACAACACACATTGGGAAATTGTTGTGAATCTGTATAGTTTTATTAAATATTGGGCGTCCATGTTTTGTATTTCACAAATTCGTAATTCCTTCATTTTGAGATTTATACTCCTGCTAATACCAATAAACCCAACAAAACGTCAAAACTCCTTAGCATATTAATTTTTTCATGAATTTTCATGCTTTACTGCTGTTACTTCTGCAATAATCCATTAAAACGTGTGGTTTACAGTGATATCTTTCAAAAAATAGGCGAAAACTACTGGAGTTTATGTAAAAGTTGTGTTTAGCATGTATTGTAGGTTATCTTTTTTGGTGCAAAACATTTCGTTGTGCTTGGCAAAATATTCTTTGTGTTTATGGCTCCAAAAGGTACCATTTTAGATGTAGATTATGCGTCAGATGAAATTTTGGAGTCATATTCTTCGTGTACTTTAGTCAAATCTTCATTGCTATATATATAAACAGTCTCATTGTCGTTAACTTTGCCATTACTACCACATTCTTCTATACTCAGCAACAAAATGTTTTCTACACCTTCATCACCTATGTGAACCAAACTTCTTCCAGCCATAAATACTAAACGATTGAGCAAACCTAGTACGAATGGTCTAAACGCAAACTTTCAATACTTATATAGAATTAAGGGAAGTACCGGACAGTCAATGAAAAGTTGGGAAGTAAGTGATTACCAGTAAAAAAACATCTGATTTTCTATGACTTACACAGAAATCGGGAAAGCACCTTATTAGCAAAGAATAAGTAACAGAACACTTCACTCTTAAGAGACGTTGAAGCATTAAGAAAATATCAATATCAACAACAAAAATGGAAAATGCGTACCAAAATGGTATGTAATAATTGGGGACACTGGTAATCTTCATGGTATTACGTGGGATTTTTTAATTTTTTAGAAAAATTATGAAAGATACAAAAAGTGTGCTCCAACTAAACAGAAAATAACATATTAGGAAAAGTAATCTTTTTTTTTAGAATTTTAAGTAAAAAAATTTCAGAAGAAGTTACGCTTGGGGTTTCCAGTAACCCGGTGGTGTTATAGGAGTTGAAAAATCTGCAAAAATTATTTGAATTTATATTTTCTTATTACTGAATAATTAGTTAAATGTAAACTTCATTGGAAGTTCATACTACGTAACCTTTTTGTAATGGACATACAATAAACTTATTCCAATAAAAAAAAAACAGATAGTTAAAATAAATGGGGTTAATTAAAAAAATACTCGTTATTATTTTTTCCCTCAACTCGGAAAATATCGACGGCACGAAAAAATTTGACAGGAAGAAATTGTAGAAAATTGCATTAGCAAAAATTTTAATTCTTACCATTTTTGTCGAAAAGTTGAATATGGCTCAGATATTAAGCAAAAACGGTTCACCTTTAAATTTAAGATGGTGACTAACGCGGAGGCGAAATTCTTTCATTTAACTTGACTGGACTATTTAAGTTGTCTTGGCATTCACAACTTTATCTTGTTGTAGAAGTATCTTAGTGTTTTTATGTTCCTTGTTTATAATGGTGTATGCCATTATCGCTGTCGACTCATATATTTTTTTACATGTATAGGTTATAAAAGATATATTATTTTATAAAGTGTTTATTAAAAAGGAGTTAACATGTCACTGCAGACTATACAAGTTCCAAGAAATAAAGTTAACTCAATTTATTTATCAAGTAGTGGATCTTATTTTTCGCTTAACACACAGAGCACACAGAAGACAGTCACATACTTTAATAATCTGCATGTAATCGCTCGTTTATATTACCCATAGCTGTGAACCCAGGATTACACAATGAAAAATAGCAGTTTTCGTTTGTTTTCCAAGATATCTCTTCACATTTTATGCCCTCGCACGCCGGAAAGAAACAAAATATGGAAAGATAAGCCTTTAACAAATACGACCCCTATTTTCTTTGTCTCGCAGCCTTTTTTCGGGAGAGGTACAGAATTAGTTCTGAAGAACTAAACAAATTTGGAAAAGTGTTACGCGAGCAATTGGTCGGGATAAGGGTCTGGAAATGATGGAACCTAAAAAAATACTGTCTGTCCCTGGAGAAATTTGGAATACGTGAATGAAATCGTATTATGTAGTTTTTTTAAATACGGTTCGGTTTCTCTTGAATACAGAAGACACAGTTAAAAAACTGAAAGAGTTAAAATATACGAAGTGTGTGTGGAAAATATACATCAGTGTATGGAAAAATAATAAATAATGAATTTAAAAAATAATTTAATATGCCATTTGGAAAAGACTACTAAGAATTTCGATGAGCTTTAGATATTAAGAATAAAAGAATTGCTTTAATGTAAAATAGTGGGTGTAGAGTTGTGTTATAGAGGTTGCACCTTTTATCGGAACGACCACATCAAGCGTCATAGACCGGAAAGGGTTCTTGATAAGTGGTCCTCATAAGACAACTAACTCTCACTTATAGCTCCACGTGCCACACCCCGGGCAACTGCATTGGTCTGCAGGCTAAACTAAGTGAGGGTAGCCAGGTATGGCGAGAATTTCACCGCGTGATTGCCGGTATAAGCGATCAACGGCTTCGGTCAGATGAGTTAGTAAGTGGTAGGGCGCTCTTTTGTCCTGGGGTTTCTACACAGATACCCCTAGTACAATTGTCATGGCTGTACAAAAAAGTAACTCTATTACTGATCATGGATATCGAAGGCCAAGATCCGGCAGGGGAGGCAAATCACACATAGACCACAGGGCCTCTCAGGTTGATATCAAACGAAATCCCTGTGAAATACCCATTAGTAATACATCGTCCAAAAAGAAGACTAAAATCGACAGAATGTGTATGAAGATAGGCACGTAGAATGTTAAGTCAATATGCCAAGCAAGTAAAGTCCATAATGTCATTCAGGAAATGAAAAGACTTGACAAAAATATTAGGACTAAGTGAGACCAGATGGCCCAACTCAGGTGACATATTAGTAGGTCAAACAAAGATATATTACTCTGGTAATGACAATGACGCAAATCACTGGAACGGAGTAGCGATATTAGTTGACAAAACTACCCAGAATTTTGTAACTGGCTTCTTACCCATCTCGGATAGAGTTATGATGGTAACACTGAAAACAGCATTCAAGTATATGCTCAGACAGCAGAAAAGTCGGATGAAGAACTCGAACAGTTTTATAATGAATTACAACAAGCTTTAGAAGTAACCAAGTCTAGAGACGTTACAATAGTCATGGCAGATCTAAATGCAATAATCGGTAGAGGAAGTCAAGGTGATTTTATTGGAAACTTTGAACTGGGCACCCGTAACGAGAGAGGAGACAGATTGGCTCAATTCTGCTAAGAGACCGATTTTATTGTCGCAAATACTTATTATGATCTGCTGTCCAGGAGACTCTATACATGGAAATCTTAAGCAGATAACCAACATAACGTCATCAGAAACCTAATTGACTACCTTCTCATCTACAAACGATGCCGAAATTCTATAAACTTAGTAAAATCATACCCCGGAGCTGATATGAGATCAGATCACAACCCAGTTGTAGAAAGGTTTATAATTAATCTTAAAAAGCTTGTGGCTAAAACTAAAGTAGAGAAGATACAAGTAACCAGTTTAAGAGATCCATCAACAAAAGAGCAAGTCACACTAAAAATTAAAGAAGAGCTCACCAAAATAGAAATTATTCCTACTGAACATGCGAACAGGAAATGGCATATGTTAAAAGATGCTCTTATACGTACACGTGAGACAACACTAACACCTAATCTGATCAAGAACAAAAATGAATGGATGACCGATATGATTCTGGATCTCATGGAAGCAAGGAGATCCTCTAAAACCAAAGACAAAATCATGTATAATATTATACACACAGAAATAAAAAAAAAGATAAGAGATGTAAAGGAAAGATGGTATAGTGACAGATGTGAAGAGATTGAACAGTTGATAGAGAAACATGATAACTTTCATAAAACCTTAATAAAAAAATTTTGGAAATAACATTCAATAATATTAAGAAAAAAAAAACATACTGTTGGATAAAAACTATAAAATAATTATAGACGTCGGTGAAAGGCTGGTGAAAGGTGGCAGGAATATATTCAAGAGCTATTTAAAGACGAACGGACTAAGATAGTACTAGAGCAAGAAAAGTTCGACAACGCCCCAGACATAACAGAAGATGAGGTATTAGAGGCGATAAAGCGAACAAAAAACAAGGCAACAGGTCCTGACGAAATAGCTGTAGACATAATACGGTTAATAGAAGAACAGCAAATTGGAATATTGGTCGACTTATTCAATACAATATACAGTACAGGAATCGTTCCCATAGATTAGCTGATGTCAATATTCATAACACAGTTTAATGAATCATACGTTTAAAATATTTTTTAAAATTATGCACCGGAGAATACACAAAAAACTTGAGCAGGACATAAGTGACACACAATTTGGATTTAGAAAAGCACCGGGAACGAGAGAAGCCCTATTCGCTGTGAATGTACTTGTGCAAAGGTGCATGGATGTTAATCAGCCAGTATACATGTGTTTCTTGGATTACAACAAAGCCTTCGATAAGGTCAGACATAACCGTCTTATCGAATTACTTGAAAAGAAAACTTAGATATGAGAGACATCAGGATCATTAGCGCTATCTATTATAATCAGATCGCTGTGGTAAAAGAGAACAACGTCTTTTCAAATCAAATACAGATTGAGAGAGGCGTCAGGCAGGACTGTGTCCTGTCTCCTACTTTGTTAAATTTGTATTTAGAGAAAATAATCCAGGAAGCACTAGAAGAACTAACAATGGGAATAAAAGTAAATGGCCGACCAATCAATAGTATACGGTTTGCCGACGACACTATTTTATTAGCGGAATGTCTTGAGGATTTACAACAAACGGTTGACAGAGTGGTAGAAGTCAGTGAAGAAAACGAACTGTCTCTAAAAATAAAAAAGACACAGTTTATAGTAATTACAAAAGTCCAACCATGAAAACATAGTAATACAGATTACAAATTAAACCTGGTTAAACAATTTGAGAACTTGGTTTAACTGCACTTTTGCTGACCTCTTTAGAGCAGCGATATCGAAAGTGCGAATTGCCATGATGGTTGCCAACCTTCTTAGAGGAGATGGCATATGAAGAAGAAGAAGAAAATAGGAGAATATGTTTCAAATAGTAAAGTAAATACAGTAAATACAAGAGAATCTCCACTTTGGACTGAAAGTAAAGAAGTAAAACAAGTATGTCAAATATTAAAAAACAGAAAAAGCGTCAAATTCCCCAATATCCCACCAGAACTTAAATACGAAACTAAACGAACTAAACTGGTAGCTAACCAGCATGTATCAAAAATGTAAAATGAAAAAAATATACTGGAAGAATGGTGAACTTCGTTTATAATAAACATACATAAAAAAGGGAGCTAAAGACATATGTGACAACTACCGAGGAATAGTAGTGCTAGGCACTATCTTAATTATAGACAATTTATTGAAAAAAAACGGCAAAAAATCAGTCGTAGATCTTCGAAAAGTATATGACAGTATACCATACATAACCAAAACTATAGGAAGCTTTAGAAAAAACAAACATCAATGTTATTTTAATCAAGACAGTGCAAGAACTCTATAAAAACAACACGTTTTTGTTAGACAAAGGGCTCAGAAAAGGACGCTATCTGTCCCCGCCTCTATTTAAGATCTATTTGACTAACCTTTGGATGAAGTTTCATACTGTTGCTTAAGATCGAACCAAGCACCAAAAGCTGATTCTTTGTCAATTTTCAACAATTGTTCAACATGTTCAACAATTTTCGAAAAATTAAATAATTCATATTTCTTTGTTCAGATGACGTTAGGATTTTATATCTAAACTATCATAAAGCTTTAAAATATTATTTATTAAATTCTAGCTTAAAACCATTATTAAAATTAATTATTAATTGTGTATGATGCGTATCGTTTTAAGAACAAAATACATGATTGAAATATGGTAGTTCGTATTTCTTTTCTAAATAGCGTCGTTACATTACTGTACAAACGGTGTGACCTGTCATCATAGTCTTTTATGTAAATAGATAAAGCGACACATATCGCAAAACATCCATCCAATTCAGATGATTAGGATCTCTAGTTAATTCATTCTTACTGAGAAAACGGTTACAGAATAATTAAAGGGGCGAATATATGGTTAATTGGAAACGTAAATGATCCAAATAGCGTTTTGTAAAGCAGAAGCAAATGTAATATTATAATGTTCCCCGCCCCTTACTTTAAACATCTCTAGATTTTATTTAGAACAGGTTAGACCAGAAACATATAAAATAAATGGAAGCAAATTATCTGTAACCGAAAACTAAGCTTAAACATTCGAATAAGAGTTAATACGTTTGGTCACTTCTTATGTATGAAGTTGAAGCCGGTACATTACAATTAACTATCATGTTATGGGCTAGAAGCGTTTGAAATGTGGCTTTATCGCAGAATGTACAGAATGTCATGGACACACACTCAGAATGTACAGAACTTATAACGACGATAAAGAAAAGACAGACTTCGTACCAAGGCCATATAATAAAAAAGGACAACTACAATCTACTACAAATTTTAAATAAAGGAAAAACAATGTCATGACTTCGCAATATTGCAAGGATATGGACATTTAACAACTACTAAGAGCGGCGCAGAATAGAGAAGATTTTGATGTAGGAATCATAAGCATCTAGTAATGGACTGCAAAATAAGAAGAAGAAGATTTTTTTTGCATAATATATTATGATAGAGATTAAATGCAGGTATCTTCCTGCAATATTTTTTAGTATAGATAATGTTGATTAAGTAATTAATAAACTTGGATTAATTTCCTTGTATTAAAAAAATAAGTTACAGTTTATAAAATAAATTTTTGCATTAATTCAAGATATACAAAAAATAATTTAAATGATTTAAATCTGATTGATCTTAAAGTATTTGTTGAGGAAAAATAAAAGATGAGTGCAGTTGCGGTTGGAGCGGGTGCAATTGTTCACATCTATTTCCCATGGATGAACGGACAGCGCTGACAACAGACGCGCAGCTGTAGAGACAATGACAAGATGACGACCTGAGGTTTAACAATGTAGATGTAGATTTGTTTGTTCAATTGTTTATTGCGTTTTTAAGTGTAAAAATACTAACACTCCATTTTATTTTATTTGAGTTTCTCAAAGTTCAACTGCACCTCCCTAGGTGACTCTACATTTATAATTATCATATAAATACACTTATTCATATTAAGCCACTTATCTATTTCTATTTTTCCCCCTTTGTTACATCAGTTTCTAATTTTCTAGGATGTTTATTGACATACAAAAGACCAATGTCATCAGCATACAGATACAACATGGACTACAGCGGTAAATTGGATAATAAAGTCGTATAAATTAAGAAAAGTTTTGGTTCCAATATAGACCCTTGAGGACCTCTATATGTAATATCCTCTGCTTCGATTAGCAGATTGTTACATAGCACTTTTTCTATTCTGTCACTCAAAGATTCCCTCAAATAAACTAAAGCCATTCGGTTTATCCCATACTGTTTAGGCACTAAAATAAGTATGTCATGCTCAACTATATCGAAAGCTTTTTGCAAATCCAATGGTACAAATACACAACTTTACTCTTTTTTAATTTGTTGTAGATGTCTGTAGTTACGACAGTAGCAGCAGAGACTGTACTTAAATCATGTCTAAAACCATATTGCCTGTTAGACCAGTAGCTGGATGAAACAAAGAATTGTACAATTTGGGAATTTACACATAATTCCCAGATCTTCTCCTTTATACAATGGTAATACTGCCATTTTCATTAAATTTAGGATTAATCAAGTAATAACAGAATAGTTAACTAATTTAGATATCGCGGTAGCAGCTCCTCTGCAAACTCTCTACCTCTCCAGACTGAAGCCATCGCAGCCTGAAGATTTTCCTTTGTTAGTTTTCTTATGGCCTCTCTAATATGGTTTTCCGAGTCTTGTTGCCATTGGAATATGTATTTTTCTGGCTATATATTTACTGCAGGTTTTGATGAAGGTAATATGTTATTTGTAAGCGATTTTTTAAAATTTGCAAAGTGTTGATTTAATTGTAGAATTATGATATTATAACTCAGGAACAGCCGTTTTATATGCTTTAAGTTGTGGATTATATAATTTAATATTAACCATATTTTTTGCTGTTGTTTTGTGCCTTTGATAATATATTTGAAAAATAATATTTATTTGCTTTAGCCACTGCATCAATTATCTTTTTTCTGCAAATGTATAGGTGTCCTGTAGGAACGATTTTTAAACTGTTTATATCTTGTATACTGAAAATCTCGTTTTAAAACAAGGTTATGTAATGTAATATTTACCCAAGATGCACTGTGTTGTAATGATAACTGATAGTGGTAAAAATAGAAGTATGTTCTGCTGACAAATGCTTGACGTGTTGAAGATAAATAACCCCATAAGAACAATAATAGGAATTTACGATCATCCGCTAAACAAGTGAGTAACTTCACTTAAATTTTCAGTTACCCATTATTCTGTAAAATATCACCCCATTCACAAAAAAACATAATTTCCCTTTAAAATGATATATAACCAAGTGTTTGATTCAAAATTCGTCGAAGCAACTCCATAAAAAATCTGCAAATGACAGTGCGGTAAATTATAAAGACATGAAAATATTTCCCGAGATAAAATTTGTCCTAAAGGCGTCTGGATCCTCCTTGAACGCGTTTAATCTGAAATGGAATAAAAATTGGAATGCTGGTTTTAAATTAACTTTAGAAGTTAAGTACGAATGTTAAGTGTGGTTAAAGATAAATGACGACCGATAGTGAGTTAGTTGGGCAAAAACTGTTTAACTTAAGGGGAATAAATTTTGAGTAAATAAAAGACGGTACTTGCTAAGAAAAATGTTAAAATGGGTGGTTCCGGGTAAGTGCGAATTTTGTTGAATGCGGTATTATTATGAATTTTACTAGAATAAAAATTTTACTTTAAGACGACTTGTAGCTTTTTTTTAGGACCTACATTAAGCTTTGTTATTTTTACCCTTAATATTCGAATATTTCTGATTCGAAAAATGTCTGGTTATTTCGCGAAATACTTGACTATAGAATATATAGAACTTATTCGTAGTTTTTCGCATAAATGTGCAGAGAATAGTTAGAGTTAATATATATAACATTTAATTAACAATTAATATATACAAGAACAATATCTGACAGTTATAACAGATAAAAAAACATATAAATTCGAAGAAGTCGAAATATTCCAGTATTTAGGAGTGACATTCACGAGAAGACCAAATATGAAGGAAGAAATCCAAGCGAGAATTATGGCCGGTAACCGTTGTATTTTTGCACTAAACAATTTATTAAGAAGCAAAAACATATCTATAAGGGCTAAGATAAGAATATATAAGACATTAATAAGACCTATTGTATTATATGCCAGTGAAACATGGACAATGAACAAATCCGAGCAAGTCTTGCTGCAAGTCTGGAAAAGAAAAGTCCTCAGGAAAATATTTGGAGGTAAATTATGGAATGGTATATGGATAAAAAGACCAAATATGGAATTAGAGGAGATGTATGATGTATGGAGAACCGAATATCGTAAGGATCATAAAGTCACAAAGACTGAGATGGTTGGGACACACCCAAAGGATGAAAAACGCGAGACTGCCAAAACGAATGCTAATGGGAGGAATAGGAGGGAAAAGGAAGAAAGGCAGACCGAAAACCAGGTGGAAGAAGGATGTTGAAAAAGACAGAGAAAAACTTAAAATTCCAAACTGGAAAAATAAAGCAACAAACAGAAAAGAATGGAAAAGAATAGTAACCCAAGCCATGGGCCTTCTAGGCCTGGAGAGCTAAATTATATATATATATATATATATATATATATATATATATATATATATATATATATATATATATATATATATATAAGAATAAGAAAAAAGATGAGAGAAAAAAGACTTGTGACTCGTTTGGAACAAATATATAACTGTTTTGGATGGGTTGAAGTCAATAAAAGGGCTATTGGTTAACTATTTTTTTAATCTCGAGCTTTCAACTGTGTTTACAATTATTATCAAGAGCTAAAAAAGACAAAGTATCTTACAAGATTGAACTAAAAAGAAAAAACAATTTTTTGTTAACTTACCAAATAAAAATTAGTTTAGTAAGTAAAAATTACTGCTAATACATTTTCAAAATAATTAATATAAAAATGTTTTAATCTAACAAATGTTTCTCTGAAATTTTTTATAATTTTGAAAACATTTTTTTAAATACAAAAATAATTGAATATTTAAATAAGTTAAAATAGCAACCAATTACAAATAAGCCTCAATGTCATAAATGCCAACATAAAATTTTTATTTTTGACAATTATATTGCCAAAAGTAAAATTTCGTTTAAACATTCTTTTTTGTTTAGTAACAAAAAAAAGAAGATTTATTCACCGTTGACAGATGTCTGAAAAAATGTAACAGATATATGGAGAATTAAATATGACATTTTAAAAGTTTTATATATAAATCATAAACAAATAATATAATTATAAATTTTGCTTAGATTTTGAATTTCTGATCTTTTGTTTAAATTATTATCACTTTTGCTAATACAAACCATTTTCAAAAAAGTCCTTTTAAATTTATTACTTTCACTACATAAAATTTTAATGTTATCAAAATCCATAATATGGTCTTTATCGATTACATGCTCTGCCAAAGCACAAGATGGTTTTTTAATTCTGCAATCACTTTTGTGATATATATATATATATATATATATATATATATATATATATATATATATATATATATATATATATATATATATATATATATATATATATATTGTCTACATTAGTCTATGAGTGAGTTATTAAATAACATTGTATTAAAGTTTTTACTGAAACTAGACTAGACTTAATGCTTAATAGCTTATTTTAGTTCAGATAGCCTGATTTTACAACATTTCAGTAATCAATTTGCTAGTCATTTGTTTTGATGAGTAAAATAAAAGCAAATTATTTATTTGATTTTTTCCTCTTCTTCTTTTACTTTTTCTTTTCTCGGGTCAGACAGTACTTGTTTCTGGCACTTGTGGGAGGATGAAGTGGCAGACGATGCGCAAAATTTGCTAGATGTGAGAACCTGGAGAAAATCGGCGCGGAGCCTACAAGGTTGGAGGCATAGTTTAGAGGAGGTCAAAGCTTAATTTGGGCTGTAGCGTCATTAGAGAGAATTAGAGAGATAGAAGAGTTTAAAGAGGACCTGGTTAACAAAACACAACTCAGTATAGGGTGTTTATTCCTATAGTTGTCTATAAGTTATAATGTTGACTAAAGTCAACATAATTTTTCAATATCGAACTGTTCCAATTTTTGTGAAAGGCACTTTGAGTTAGTATCAATATATTGATTATGTCTTAGAACCTGTTATTATTCCATTTGCCACTGCTACATGTCCTGATTTGCGTTATATGCAGGATATTGCAAGGCCACGTACAGCAGCAAAAGTAAGACATTGGTTTCATAATAGGTATATTACACTTTTACCTAAAAAGCACAATCGCCAGATCTTACTCTCATTAAGCTTGTATGGAATCATCTAATCGGCACAATGTTTATACTATAAAGGGTATTCAAGATCTGCTTAGACAAGAATGGATCCTTAAAACGAAATGGATAATTAAATTTTAAACATTCCAAGACGGTGTTAAACTGTAATTACTGTTGCTAGAGGAAACACAGATTATTTAACACATTTTTTATTATATTTTTGTTTTATATTAATGTATATGTGAGGAAAAAACAGTATGTTCCTTCGACACTTTTGATGTGTGTATATACAGCCGGTTCATAATTTGTTGATAGCTCACTACAAGTTTAACCCTAATTAGAAAACTGAAATACAGAGAGGATAGGTAATACGATATAATAGTAAAAACAAACCTAAAACTGACGGTTTAAGACGTTTTCGACTAACCCACCTTTTATCTGAAGGAATACAATACCTTATAATCCTATTACGGGGGTATTTTGAATGTTTAGAGATGAACGACCAGTGTCGTAGAGTATATGATTGAAACATTTATTTGAACTAAATAAATATATTTTTTAAATTGTACTTATGTAAATTGTATTTTTTAATAAAACTTATTTATTTTATTCAAAAATAAATAGTTTCTTGCCATTTGTAAAAGATACAATTATTTAATTAAGGAAAAAGACGCCAAATGTCGCCTGGCAAAATTTCCAATGTGTGTTTTAAATGTATCCATTATTTTCGAATCCGGAGAAAACTAATAAATATTTTTGAAAAATTTAAACGCAGAATGAAAGATTACATTATTACTCAGGGCAGAAGGTCCCTAAAAACTTCTACAATGTTTATTTTAATATGTTATATAACAGGGGTGAAAATAAAAGAGAAAATATAGTATAATTTTTAATTGAAAATATTGCATGCAAAAGAAACTTTTTATTTATTCTAAAAAATATTTCATTCTGCCTTTAAATTTTTCAAAAATGCTTTTTAGTTTTCTCAGGATATGAAAAAAAAATGGATACATTTAAAACACATTGAACATTTTGACAGGCGACATTTTGCGCCTTTCCCCTTTAATACCTTACGATTACAACTACTATTACTTACCTTATATAATTACGATTAGAAAACTATTCAAATTCAAAATAAATAGGATCAACTTCGGAATCCGAGTCGTCTTGAGGGTTAATAATTAGGTTAATAATCTCTACGGTCGCATCAATTATGTTATCAAGATCCCACATCTTTTGTTCTTCTTCTATTACATGTCTTACTGCATCTTTCCAGTTTTGTTTTGTAATATGTTATAAAGACTCGTATAACAATTCACGTACAGCTTTTATTTTATATGACGTATTTTTTCTAGCCACATAACTTTTCATTTGTGCCCAAATGAGTTCAATTGGATTTATTTCGCAGTGGTAGGGTGGTAAGTCTAAAGACTGTGATGTTTCGCCTTTCCGCCATTTTGTCAACTACGCATTTCTTGAACTTAGATTTGTGTTGCCGGGCAATTTTTAAAAGTTCTGCTTTTACAATTCCATCTTCGTAAGGCAGATACTTATTCTCTTAAATAATTGATGGATTCGACTGTTACTTGATGGAAATTCATTTTATGTAACAATAAAACACTGAAAACTTTGTTTTCAAAACTTCCACAAAATTTATTTTAAATTCTTAACACTACAGCTGTTTCGGCTAATTGCCTTTCTCAAGTGATCTGTTTTTGGCATGGGTTTACACTTAATAGTCTCTAATGAAATAGGTTGAGGAGGGGAGAACTGTTTGTCTCAAGCTGGTCATTCAGAATTATATCTGTGTTTTTTAATTTGTTGATTTCCATAGATTCTAACAAAGATAGCTTAAGGCCTTTATTTTGAATGTGTAGAATTTTAAATTCGTCATTAAAAGAATGATTATGATCTAGAAGATGAAGTGCGTATGTAGAATCTGTTTTTCTATTATTGAAAGCCCTTTTAATAAACGAATAGCAGAACATAAAGTTTTCAGTGTTTTATTGTTAGATACTTGTTCCGCAGCCAGTCAAGAATATCCTGTTTCTTCCACGCATTCGTTAGAAGTCTTTCTACTTGTCTTGAATGATAAGATGCATTATCTAATACTATAATTGAATTTGGTGGTATGTGTTCAATCATTTGCTCAAAATACTCTTCGAAAACATCAGCTGTCATCTCCTCGTGATAGTCTTTTGTGCTTTTGGAATGAAATTCCAACAAACCATGCTTAACAAATCCTTTTTCACTGCCAATGTGAGAAATTATTAATCTACTGCCTTTACTAGAAGATGGGGAGATACCAGTAGAGCAACCTTCCTCTGTTTGGGTTAGCTATACCGTGTTTTTTTCTTTCTGATAGGAACCTATATAAAGTTGACTCTCCTACGCCAGTCATGTTGGCACAACTTTCGACTATGTTGCGAACAGTGTTTGTGGGATTCTGAGAAACCAGAGCATCGTGAACATTCAGGACAATAGTCTTCTCTCTTGGTGAATAGACAGACTTACTGACTGTACGCAACAGTACCGGTGTAAAACTTGATGATGAAGCCATCACAAACAATCCAACAAAACGAGCACGAGCGAAAGGTACGTATATGTTCGTAGGTATATGGAATAAAAAATCACTCACGCACTGCATATAATTCGCAAAAGAAATGTTCGAGACGCTAATTACTATCGTAGACGCGGAAACACCGACGAGCCGTAAATTACATGCGATCAAAAACGTACTAAACAAAAAAATTGTTTTCGTTCGTAATAACTTCACCCTTTCAAGTTAAGTTTCAAATATAATTATATTATTAAAAATCTGGGGAATTTCACCTTAATTATCTTGGAACGAATAGTACCTTCGGATATGAATTCCAGGTTTTCTAGTAAAGTGATTAAACGCGAAGATTAGTATTGAAATATCCAAAGAGATAAGGTATTCTTATTTACAAAATTGTTAATGGTTAAATTCTTATTTTTATTAATATAATATAATAATCAACATTAGTCGTGAAAGTTTTAATTGTTTTTTTGCTAAATATATTAGTATTAAAATATTATCAATATTATATATAACAGTATTAAAACATTATATTATTATTTATTGAATAAACACCTTAGGAACGCCTATGATTTACGACCGTTTTATGAGTTTGGGGCATATTTCGTGCTCTCAACAATTTGTGAACGAAGAATAGGAAATATTGATATGTTCTGTATTAATGTACTCTAATTAGCTGCCACAGGTATGTGGTTCTATTGTAAATTATTACTGGTCTTTAAATATATTCCATGTATACGTCATATTTAAAGTTTAACACGTCAATCAGATTTCAGTTATGATAACGGGAGACTAAACCTTTTATCTCTTCATAAGCCAATAATAGGTCAAAAAGTTAATATAATTAGTTTAATGGATTATTTAAAAAAATATCTATTAGATATTGACAACAAAGCATAATGACGTTTTAATCTATTTTGTATTCTACATTGAACAAAACTTAATATCAATTTTCAAAATGAATTTCATATGTATATTGAACTATATAAAGCTTTTGTAAATTTCATTATTATTTACCTATATGGCAGATTTTGATATATATAATACATCAAAAATATTATTTGTAGCTTTATTATATAAACAGCTAGTTTGTAGTGCCTGTGGTAATGAAATAAATATTTAGAGTAGACTATAAAATATAAAATATATTATAAAGGGGGTGAATCGTCAAACGCACTATAGGAAAAACAATGAGAAATTCAAAGTTTTTCAATACCCGCTGTCCTAATCATTTTACAGAAAACGTAATTACAAACGTATTATAAAATGAATAAACAAAACTAACCCAAAACAAAACTCACAGGATCATGTTTGCTGGTCAATTATATTGAATAAATTTTATAAATCTTCACCTACTTTGTCTGAGTTCGATAAATTTTGATAAAATTTACTTGGTTGGGCAAACTTTGCAAATGTGTGTATTTTTTTGTCGATGTTTCCTTTAGCTTACCGCGAATCATAGGTGGGGACTCAGCAAACTAAACACGTAGGTATAGTATTTCTGTTAAGATCAATATATTGAAATGTTTCAGAATTAAAATTAGTTTTGAAAAAAAGTTATCCCAAATTATCGCTGCGCACTTGGAAGTGGATAACATCTGACACACGAAAGTCTGTATTCCGCTGAGTTTTTTTTTCCTTATAGTAAGAGATGAAAATTTTTTGTAAAGATCTACACAGAAACTAAATTCTTGTAGCTGGCTGTATACCATGTATCACAAAAAATTTATTTAAAAATTCGTTTATGAAAGGTATATATTAAAACATCACAGACATCACATAAAACCCCTATCGGGCTACATCACAGAACGTTTTCTGAATTAATATTCCATCTTCAGTGTTATCTGGATGTACCGAGTTTCTCATTATATTTTGACCCCCACTTATTTTCCTTAATTTCGAGAATACAAAAAAAAGTTTCAAATAAAAGTTGTATTATTTTATCTGTACCGACCAACAATGTAGCAACAGACCAAATTTTGTATACAGGGAGTGCACAATAAAATACATCTTCAATATTTCAAATGGGACACCCTGTATTTTTTTATAGTTTTTGGTAGCCTTGCATTTCCTGATTACGAATATATAACATTGTGTAGCATTAGTTTTGTTCTATAATGGCATATGATACTACAAAAGGGTAACCATAGGTGGCTATGCAACTGACATTTCAAAATGAAACAATTATTAATTTATTACAAACTGTTGGTCCTCATACCGAAATGGGTTATACTGCAGATGAAAAAGTAGATATATTCCCAATTTATGTAAAAAAAATTATAAAAAGAAGCAAGCGGCAAGAAGAAAATATAGGCTGATTTATCCAGTTTTATATCTTAAGTTTTCAACCTTTCTAGGATTTTGTTGTTTAATTTTAGTATTGAGTATTCGTTATTAATTTTTTTTTCATTGATTGTTAAGCCTTTTTAGTACATATGTTGATTACACTGTTTAACAGGGTTTAAAAGTGTTCTAGGCTCTCTGTCATTATGGTGGTGTCATCTGCGTATCTGATGTTCTTAATAATTTCACCATCGATTTTAACACCTTCGCGACGATTATTTAATGGAATCTCAAAAAACTGGTTAAGTGTAGGCATTAAACAACATCGGTGACATAACGTATCCCTGTCTGACACCACGCTTAATAGAAACTTTAGCTGAAACCTCTTGATCGACCTTAATACAAGCGGTCTGATTGTAGTAAAGATTTTTGAGCAATCTAATGTCACACGTGTCCAGACCAACTAAGTCCAAGCATTGAAATAATAATTTATGTGGTAGTCTATCAAAAGCTTTTTCGAAATATATCAAACATACGTAAATATTTTCCTTACCTCAATGCTCTTTTGTATGCGCATCTTAACAATTCTACAGGTATTTCGTCGAGACCAGAAGCTTTCTTTCGTTTCGCTGACAGATCGTAGAGGTTAGAGTTAGAACACTTTTTTAAGATAGTTTTCAAATTTCTTTATTTTTTCTTGATCTGTTCTTGCCCATGAGCCATCTGGGTTTCTTAATGCTGGGATGTGTTTACTGGGTTGTTAATTTCCTGGTAGCCTTTTAGAGTGAATAATCTGTATCATATATGCTGTTTGTGTTAAATTTAAAAGATAATTTTCAACGTAGGAGTTTTTGTGCTATACTATCTACTATTTGTAATCTTTCTTCTGCCTTGTGTTTTGCATTATATTTCTTAGTTATCTCTTCTTTTTAATTTGGTATTAATTTACTGAAATATTGTAAGGTAAGATAACTGAGCAAAAATATGCTCAGATTGAGAAAGAAATAGTTAGGAATAGTTTTTGCTTTTCAAAAATTTCATTATTTTGTGTATGGTCACAATGTGCTTGTTAGTTGTGATCACAAACCTCTAGAATCAATAGTTCGTAAAGATATATGTGCATTATCTCCACGTTTGCAAATAATGCGTTTACGGATATTGCATTATGACTTAAATGTAGTATATAAACCTGGAAAATATCTGTATATTGCAGATACATTATCTCGGGCATTTTTACAAGAAGGAGGTCTGAAGTCAGATGCTGAATTTCAGTTTGCAGTTCATGCTGTAGTAAATAATGTTGCTATGTCTGATACTAGAAAATCAGAGTTTAGAATAGAAACCCAAAAAGATGAGCAATTGCAAACTGTTATAAACCTGTGCATACAGGGATGGCCAGAACACAAGCGTGATGTTCCACAGATAGTTAATAATTTTTTTAAGCTCAGAGACAACTTATGTGCCTGTGATAACTTTATTTTATGGGAATAAAATTGTTGCTCCTAAAAGCTTAAGATCTGAAATGTTAAGGCTGGTGCATGAGAGTCATATTGGCATTGAGAAATTAAAAGCTAGAGCCAGGCAAATTTTTTACTGGCCAGGAATGAGCTCTGATATAGAGACTTATATAAAAAGATGTAAATCTTGTGAAAAGTTTAGATCGAAGCAACAAAGGGAAACATTATGTCCATACCCTTTACCAGAATATCCATGGGAAAGAATTGGCATTGACATTTTCACATGTTATGGTACAAGTTATCTAGTAGCTTATGATTCTTTTTCAAGCTGGATAGAGCTTCACTCTATAAAAGACAAATCTGTTTTTTCTGTCATTAAAGTTTTAAAGTCAATGCTTGCTGGTTCACCAGCTTATATATGCTGTGATAATGTTCCTTTCAATAGCTATCATTTTAAAAACTTTGCTACAGAATGGAATTTTCAAATTAAGTTTAGAAGTCCCAATTATACGCGGTCAAATGGGCTTGCTGAGAAAGGTGTAGAAATTGCTAAGAGTATTGTTAAAAAGTCTATTGATGATAGGTTTGATGTTGAATCAGCATTATTACAATATAGGAATTCACCCCACACCTGACACCATGTAAGATATGACTTAAAATAAACATTAGATATCTTTAGTATAGCTGTTTATTCAAGAATACATAACACATGTGTATCAATAAACTCCATTCGCTTAGCTCGGGCATATTTTGACAGATTCATTGTCGGAAACCTACAACACAACAATTCCTACTTCTCAGTATTAATAGCTCAAGTATCCTACTATTGCAGACTTCTTTCTTTAAAAAAATAAGAATTATTCTAAATAATGGAAGTGTATACTAAACTGTAATATATTTTAGTTGTTACAATTTAACATTACTATTTATTATATGGTGTAAATAAATAAATATTGATTGTCGGTAATTGGCAAAGTTCTATTTTATTTACTATTTAGTTTGTTTACTATTAATATTGGCTATGAGTACGTGTGCTTGGTTGTATAGTAATTGCCAGCCACTTTTAGTCTGTCAAAAAGTAACTAACTTCGCAAAAAAATAATTACTAAATTCACTAGACAGTTCGGACTGGGAATAGCGAACCGAGTATAACTTCTAACCTAAGTGTTGCGGCTGCTACTGACAGGCGCCTAGATGACAACAACTGTCCTAACAGGTAACTGTCATTACCATTACCTTTTAGGACTTCAGCCACCTTTACATATGGCATTTATATAACACATATTACAAATATATCTATATTATTAAAATATTTATGTACTTCTGTATAAACATTGATCTTGAGTTTTACTTATTTTTTAAAATTATTAGATAAAATATTATAAAAGATTTAAATTATCTTTTTACAGTTATATTATAATAAAGTCTGGATTTAAAGAAAAATTAAATCAGTTTGACGTATATTAGAACGGTATTATAATGTAGACTATATAGAATTTTTTGTAATCTTTTTTGATAAAAAAACTATCTTGGAAAATGCACATAATGTATATACATTAAGAAATCTTGCCAAACTGGCCTTAATTTAATGCGAGTTAAGTGTCACAACAGTTGGGATATATATATATATATATATATATATATATATATATATATATATATATATATATATATATATATATATATATATATATATATATATATATATATTCTAACTGTTGTTACATTTGACTCGCATTAAATTAAAGCAATTTGGCTTAAATCGTAATATTTTAAAGTGTAGAATCTACTGTTTGTTTTTGTACAATTACTTAAGGACCAACCTGTATATATATCTTGATAATGGGTCAATTGTTCACTTTTCTTCATAGAAAACTCTACTTTATCAACACAACATTTTTTTTAACAAATCAAACACAACAAATATATTGTAAGAGTTGCATATACAGTTGTGAAATCCCATATATCGTAACTCAATTTAAAATCCCAATTTGCAATTTCCTAAGTTAAAAAAAGCTCTAGACGCTGAGAATATATAGACCTTTTTTAGCTTTTAAATTCTTCAAATATACGCAGCCTATCCAAGATATCCAAATCTGATACGCTTTCCCGAGTCTCTATTATATAAAATTTGCAATTCCAAATCAGATTTTGCAAGAACTTTCATTACTGCTTCTTTCTCTTGTAATTGTTCTCAAAGTTATAGAAGAAGTCACGCTGAATACTGAAAGGAAAGTGTAATCGAAGACAATGACTTGCCTAACTATTATTAGATTTTAGTGAAGTTGAGCTTCCTTTAAATAAATATATTCTTAAAGTAGGTGGGAGTGAACGTACTTACTAGGCAGTCTGTTACATCGAATTTTAGTTTTTAGATAATAGTTGAACACAAACCTAAGTAATTTATTTCAGAATTAAAAATATTAATTTTTTAGTTTTCCGCTTTTTGCAATTTACTTAAAACAGAACTTTCCAGGTAGAAGATCGCAGAATAATTAGGAATAAATAAATTATTAAGAGTACTGTTCATTTAAAAAAATACATCTGGAATAAGCATATGATGAACAAGCATACTCTTAAAACTCCAGAAATAACATCAAATGAATTGACGTAAGTAACAGAAGCCGAGATAAGGACTCAAAGATATGACTCAAAACTTGTCAGCTGATAAACAATCTACTGACTAACAGACTGTTTCAGGTATATATGAATGATGCACAGAGTAACGTTAAAAAACTTAACAACGGCTTACCTCAAGGCTCAGTGCTAGCTCCTTTATTATTTAACCTTTATACAGCAGATATACCTGAAACAAAATCGAGAAAATTTGCTTATGCTGACGACCTGGCCATTGGCTTCCAAGATAATAGTAAAGAAGCAGGAGAACGAGCTCTAAACGAGGACTTAACTACACTAAGTAACTATTTTAAGGACTGGCGATTACGTCCTAACACAAGCAAAACTGAAACCTGTCTCTTTCACCTGTCGAATCAACTTGCGGGTGATACTCTTAATGTAACTCTAAATGATACAGCTATCAAACATAACAACAACCCCAAATATCTAGGCGTCACACTTGATAGAAAACTCACCTTCAAAAGTCATCTTACAAACGCAGCCGGTAAACTAAGAACAAGAAATAACTTAATACCAAAACTTGCTGGAACAACTTGGGGTGCTTATGCAGATACTCTTCGGACCTCTGCTCTAGCTTTGGTTTTTTCTTTCTTTCTCCCCTTCCTTTTACCCTTCTCCCCTGGTTTTTTCAGTAGCAGAATATTGTGCAACAGTATGGCTAAATAGTGCACATACAAGCAAAATCGATGTCCAACTTAACCAAACCATGAGAATAATCACTGGAACAATAAAACCAACGCCAGTGAGATGGCTGCCTACTCTGAGCAATATTGCTCCACCAGATCTACGCCGTACAGCAGCATTAGTGAGAGAGTACCAGAAAATTGTAACCAACGTACAATTACCAATACATCAAGATATCCCAGACATCTCAAAAGAGCACCAGCGACTGAGATCTAGAAATCCTCCAATACGATCTGCCCGAAAAATTGGTAATTCCTATGATATACATAGGCAATGGACAACAAGATGGATGCCAACAGTAGAATCGGACTATATTAAGATATCCACCCCAACTCAGGGTTTCATCGGATCAAATCTGCCCCGGTCCACTTGGGCAAGGCCTAATCGTATACGTACCGGATATGGTAAATGTGCTGATTCGCTGTTCAGGTGGGGTCGTGCAGAAAGTCCACAGTGCGATTGCGGACAATCTAGACAGACCATAAGCCATTGTGTTTCAGACTGCTTGAATCGTGCCTACCGTGGAAACCTCCAGGACTTTGCGGAATGTTCCCCAGAAGCAATTGAATGGCTATGTAAATTGGACATTAATATTTAGTGCCATTCATTCTATCTTTAGTGTTTAAATAATATATTTAATATATATGTACATATTATTGTATTTGTATATTTATCATA
Source organism: Diabrotica undecimpunctata (assembly GCF_040954645.1). NCBI lineage: Eukaryota > Metazoa > Arthropoda > Insecta > Coleoptera > Chrysomelidae > Diabrotica > Diabrotica undecimpunctata. The sequence goes on from NC_092803.1 coordinate 147,256,634, forward strand.
CTGTGAAAGTAAATACGCTAAATAAATAACCGAGATAATTAAAGCCATAACAAAGTTGAAAAATAGAAATTCGCCCGGTAAAAATGCAATAGCAAATGATAGCGGTACACAGCAAGTCATAATATTAAAGTTTTTAAGAACACCTGAGGAATGGAGAACGAGTTCTATGATTCCTCTCTTAAGGAAATCTGACAAAACCACTAAAATAACTACGAAGGTTTAAATTTATTAAGCACTACTTTGAAATTACAGTATCGTCCAAAATAAACAGTACTGAACTTGTAATTATTTTATTGTTTTAAAAAATACATATTATTGACACCTTATTACATGTTCTAAATGTGCTCCTCCTAGCTCAATGCAGATTTCATAACGATATTCCAATTTTCTCGTCATATTATAGAATAAGGGTTATCTCAGGTCCGCGAAGAAGTCTCTAGCGACAGTGTCTAATCCATAGATGGTTGGTGGTGCCCATTTAAAAACGACAGTTTGAGCCATGCCCTAAATGTATGCGTCTGAAGATGTGAGGTCTGTAGAATTTGAAGGATAAGGGTAGTCAGTAAATCGTGAAATGAATCTGCTTGGATAATTTTCCTGAAGAAATTGACGAATTGCTACATCAGTATAGCAAGTAGATCAAAAATAAAGCGTGTTAAAATTTGTATGTTTGTACCTTTTTTGTGTTCCGAAACTGTACACCAGACACTTACTTTTGCACTATGTAAAGGAACTTCTTGAACTTTATCTAGTCTGGCAAACCATACGTTTTTCAAAAATTCAGGATTTTCATACTATAACGTAAGAATTCTGGTGCAATTTTCCAGTCTACTACTATAATCTCAAGGCTGTAACGGTTGACGGACCTGAATCATATACGAAAATGCACCCAGATTATTCAGGATTATTTGCAAGGAGTTGCAACGTTGTTCTTTCCTGACTGGCTTTCGGATTTTCCAAGATTAGCTCAAAAACACGTTTATGGTTATTGTTTTTGTTAACTGTCCTGGGATGCCCCAAGTTTTCTTTTCAATACGTAACAATGGCACCATATATTACCCGTATTTCTAAACTTTTAATTGTTTAAGGGTTACTTGACAGGTCTATACTAGTTAATTTGGGTATGTTAGCGCGCACGAAGAAACACCTATGTTTTAGTTTCAGTACTGTTTATTTCGGGCTGTACTGTATTAATACATAAATAAAAGACTTCCGGAGCTGAAGATTATGTAGCGACGCTGTCCTTGTAGACTGAAAAATAGCAAAAAAATCTATAAAATACCTACAGTAAATCAGTCGACTTATGTTTTATAGATTTTAAAAAGACCTATGACCCATTGAGGCTATCGGATGAGATAAGATACAAGAAAAAAATTCAATTGGATATCATAAAAATAATAATCAAGAAACAAAACCGTAGTAAAAGTTCACTCAGAAACGACTGAACCGATAGACATTACAACCAGAGTCAAACAAGAGAATTTATTCAGATATTCTTCTTTAAGTGCCGTCTCCTGATCGGAGGTTGGATATCATCATCACTATCTTTACTCTATCTACTGCTGCTCTGAAGAGTTCTACAGAACTGCATTTAAACCAGTCCCTTAAATTTTTCAACCATGACACTCTCCTTCTTCCTATACTCCTTCCTCTTCTTATCTTTCCTTGTGTTATCAGCCTTGGCAGGTCATATGGCTTTCCCCTCATTACGTGTTCCAGATATTGTAACTTTCTTATTTTTATTGTGTTTATTATTTCGCATTCTTTGCCAATTTCTCGCAATACTTTAGTGTTAGTTTTCTTCTGTGTCCATGCTATTCTAAGCATTCTCCTGTAACTCCACATTTCAAAAAATTTATTTATGTGTTCTTGCTTTAATGTCCATCTTTTAAGTCCATATTGCGGTATCGAACACGAAGCATCTCAGTGCTCTTACTCACAGTTCTAATCTAAGGTCTTTGTTGAAGAGAATTGTTTTCATTTTTACAAACGCATTTCTAGCTATTTCTTTCCTGGCTCTTATTGCGGTTGTTTGATCATTATTGTCTGAAATCCAGGTTCCTAGGTATTTGTATTTATCAACACTTTCTATCGGTACATTTTCCAAATTTATGTTTGTTGGTATATTTGTTTTTTTTTTGTTATAATCATGTATTTGGTCTTTTTATGTTCATTTTTAGTCCATATTTTTCACAGAAACTATTTGTTTTGTTTAGCAGTAATTGGAGTTATTCAGCAGAGCTTGCCATAATCACGGTGTCATCTGCTTATCTTATGTTGTTAATAGATCTTCCGTTAATTATTATTCCTTTACTTTGAGATAGTAATGCTTCTCCAAAATGGCTTCACTATATACACTAAATAGTAATGAGGACATAATACATCCCTGCCTAACTCCTCTCCTGATTACAATTTCTGGACTGGGTTCGTTAGGTATCTATTACTATTTTTGTTCTTTGATTCCAGTAAAGGTTTATTATTATTCGTAAGTCCCTATGGTCTATGTTTTTTGTCTGTAGAATTTGGACTAATTTTTCATGTCCTACTTTGTCAAATGCTTTTTCAAAATCAACGTAACAAACATGCACATCAATTTAGGGATAGCACAAAAGGTGGAGAGTAACCATTGTTTCGGTATGTGTCCTGTTTTGTATACTGAGTTAAATAATTTTAATATAATGTCTCAAGTTTCATCATTTATGCATTTTAAGGTTTCTATAGGTATTTGGTCTGCACCTACTGCTTTACCATTTTTGCTGTTTTTAAATATCATTTTAATTTCCTCTTTTAATATCTTTAAAACCATATCCTCTTCTACTTCTATCTCCATTTGTTCTGTTCTATTGTCTTTCAACAGTTCGTTGATGTATTTGGTCCATCTCTTTAAGTTGTTGTTAGTATTCAACATAAGTTTCCCATTTGAAACTTTTAGTATTCCCGGTTTTTTTGTTCTATTCATTCAGACCACTTTTATTTAATTTCATATTGGATTAGATTGTAGAAAACCGACTTTACCGACTTACCGACTTCTTAGAGAAGGTTTTAAAAGGCAGCAACCAAGAGCGAAATTGTACCACTAAACCAAGATGTCTTTGCAGAAGCTGATAACGTTGCTGCCGAATGCACTGATGTGCTTCTTTAACAGCTTTAATTGATCATTAACACCGTGAGTTACGTCAATTTGAAAAGCCTGTATTCAAGACAGCTCAAGCTCAAACCAGAAAAGAGATTATGGTGGAACGTTAACTTCAATCTGTAAAAAAATCTGACAGTGATTTAAGTATCGCTGATGGTCTGTCTGTACTGTGGTGGACTGCAGTGGATTGTATTTCTGTTCGTAGGTTGAAGGTTGTTAGAAGAAGGACGACGTTTTTTTGTGCCATTAAGAAGAATGTCAACTGAAACAAGTTATTTAGGATAATTTATATAATATGAAAAGACCGATGGACAATTCGATGCAAATATCAGGATCGAATTGTTTTCTAATGCCCCTTTGTCCATTTCTTCTCGATCGACGATGGTAAGTAAATGGTTGAAGTGTGGAGTAGAAATTATAGTTTTATTGACGGTATAGCTACTGATAAATACACTCTAGTTGTTGGTTAGGTAACTTTCTATAATAGACTGCACTTAAATGAGCTCAAATCCCAAATTTATAATTTCACAAATAATGTATACCTCAGCACAGAGGTTAATGCTTCTATCATACTAAAAAACTTTGAACTATGAGCTTACAATACAATTCAATCTAGGCCGTTATTGCAACACTTAGGAAGTTCAATAAGAAACTATAGTATTTTGTAATGCAGGATTGCAGGTTGCATAGACAACACATTTTTAACAATATCTTGTCTTCTTTTTTACTTTATACTAGGGGCCTAATAATATTTTGTAATAAATTTCTATAATTGATATAAATCTGTTTGCTACTTATCAAAATCATCACCGATGTAGGAAAACAACCGTTTTGCAGCATACTGAAATATATAAGATATAAGGACCATTCATATTTATTGTTCAATAAAGAATATACTAAGCTACTGTCAGTGTATAAAGTAATTTACTTACATAACCTATGTTGTAAAATCTTCCTAGAAATATCGCTTATCAAGAATTTCTTACCTGTAACAAGAAAATGCGTTATTTAAGAAATAAAAATTAAAAAGCTGCATAAATTTCATTACACAGAAAATATATTGGTGTCAGTTACATACAAGGCGATCCGTTACATCATATAACCATAAATCCAATTAAAAGCATAAATTGAATTTTTACTTAAGTGTTTTTTCCTGGGATTCCAAAGATTAATTAATATTTGAAGGACTCTTCAGATGTAAACTTCTTATAAAACTTCAAATATTCAAAGAAGCCAGAGAGATAATATTGCTGAGATTAGAAGATTAATGTGGTAATAACATTTAGTAGATGCGATAAAGAAAAAAAGCTTTTTTATCAAAACAGGCAATTAGTGAAAATCTTTATTGCTTAATTGAATGAAACCGTAACTAAAATAAGTAATAAGTGTTGATATTAAATTAATATTTAAGTCAGCTAAAACTCAGCTAAATAAAACTTATACCCACTTCAACGTCAAAATATGATGATGTTTTCTGTATAAGTAAAATAACCAGGTAGGTAACTAACGATATTTTCATGACACTCGTTGATGGAGGTATCTAACAATTACTTTTAATAAATTTGGTGGTAATAATATGTAATAAACAAAACAATATAAATACACTTCTCCAAGAAATTAACGCACCACTTCAATAAATCAATTTTATTTGTAAACAGGCAAAGAATAAAAAATAAAACTTTACCAGATTTATTCTACATTTTATTAGTATTTATAACAATTTGTCTAATCATCAGAAAATGTTGAAGTACAGGAGAAAAAAAAAATAAAACGGAAAATTCGAAAAAAATAATGATAAGAAAAGTAAACTAAAATATGAAAAAAGTCTTAAAAACGAGTTTTTCCACCTCTACTACGTATAAAAGCCTCACATCGTTGGCCCATACTTAAAATTAATTACCGTATTTCATTTTGGTCTAGTTCTCTCCAAATCTGGATCAGCCCCTCTCCCACTTCCTGTAAGTTGTTTGGTTGGATCGGCGTCACTCTTAATCGCCTACCAAGGATATCTCAGAGATTTTCAATCGGATTTAAATCCGGTCTATGTGCTGACCATTCCATAGTGTTAATTTCTACCTCTTCTAGATAATTTCTGACGATCTGTGCAACGTGAGGTCTGGCATTATCTTGCATTAGTAAGAAATTTTCACCGATATAAGGAGCGAATGGTACTACATGTTGCTCCAGGATCTTCAATATGTACCTTTCAGCTGTAACAGTTCCATTTTGTATGACCACTAGGTCCGTACGTGCGGTCAAAGAAATACCACCCCACACCATAACGGATCCTCCACCAAAAAATGTGGTGTGAGAGAAGTTACATTGAGCATATCGTTCGTTGGGTCGTCGCAACACACGAACACGTCTGCCGTTATTGTACAAACAAAATCGGGATTCATCAGTAAATAGCACTCGTTCCCAGTCAGCCTCTAACCAATTAACGTGTTCTCTGGCAAAATGTAGTCTCCCCCTTCGATACTCTGCAGTTAATAGAGGACCTCGGGTGGCAATCCTAGGTATTAAGTTGTATTCCCTAAGTCACTGGCTAACAGTTTCAGTACTAATTTGTATAGCATGCACGTCTAGAAGCTGAATTTGTAGACTTCGATGTGTTACAAAACGTTGTCGAAGGGCAGAAATTCTTAAAAATCGATCTTGAATAGGGGTAGTTACCCGGTTTTTGTCCTCGCCCTGGTCGAGGAATCTTTCTAACACCCGTGAGACGGATGTGTGAGACACATTAAACCGATGACCAATTCTTCGGTAACTCCAACCTTCTTCCGACAGTATCACTGCTTGGGCACATTCATCTCAGGTTAAATTACGTGATTGACGCTCCATAACAAACACAATTAACAATAATCAACAATTAAACAGTAGCCGAATAAAATTCGTGAACACTTGTAAATTAGTATATTTATAGAATTAGTACATTTTTTGCTTCTTTTTGTTTTGTTGCAAAAAAAACTATAGCGATAAAACACAGTCAATAAATATAGAGTGTACGAATAGCATATACAAGGGGCTTGCAAAGTATAACATTAACATGGAAATTTTTATTAACTCTAATAAAATATTTTAATATTTCAAAGTGGTGCGTTAATTTCTTGGAGAAGTGTATATAAACAATATATAATCAATGTAAGATCGCTACTTGATTTTAAATACTAAAGGTAAAGACCGATAAATTATACGGAAAAGTGACACAATTTTACTAAAAAAGCATAGCAAATTTTTTAAAATAAGAGTTTGTAAAGTTATTTTTGTTAATCTGTTGCTTAATTATTGCAACAATAGCTCCAAAAGCCGATTTTCTAAAAAGTAATTATAGTTAATTATGCAAAAACAACTTCGATGTCACGTCAGAATAAGGACAATATCACAAACATTAAGCTTTAAAAATTTGAAGAACTCTTACTTAATAAATATTGCAAAATTGAAATTAGACGTATTTCGCCCTAAAAGGGCTCTTCAGAAAGGCTATTCACAGTCGCTCTGAACGTGAAAATAAATCTCTTCTGTGTTAGGAAGCAAGTCTAACATGGCGTCGTATGGACGTAAATAGATCTGATATTAAAATCCATAAACCAATTTTCGGAGACACAGACGCACTATACGTGAAATAAAATCTTAACTGCCTTTTTTCTTTTATTACGATATACTCTGTACGAGTACTAGAAACCAAATTCGCTAAGGATTTTTGCTTAGTTGAGGAGATATGTTGTGGAATGCAATTTTTAGATTCCCCATGTCTCTATTAACATCTTTATCAACGTCTGTTTTGCCTTGCAATTCTTAGAAGGCACAAGCAAAAATCTGAATTTGGTTTCGAAAATTAGTTTACGAATTTTAATATCAGATGTCGCTATTTGCGTCCATACGAAGCCATGTTAGAGTTGCTTTCTAAGACAGAAGAGATTTATTTTTACGTTCAGAGCGACTGTGCATAGTCGTTCTGAAGAGCCCTTTTAGGGCGAAATAGCGGATACATAGACGCACTATACGTCCGTGGCAAAGTTCAAACTTTTGGCTATAAACAGCTATTCCATCTTATACAATCGTAGAAAGTAACACGTTGTTTATACTTGTTTATACAGCTACAGCTGGGGCTTACACAAAAGGTCTTCTACTGTTCCAAACTATACTACATTATTACTGTACTCAAATTTTAAAGGATTATTAGTCAGTGGTCTGTTCGTTTAGAAAGCAGGCAAAATAAAAGCCAAAATCGATATAGTAACACAACTTAAATCACAACTGAAAACTTAATCAAATAAATATATAGTAATATAAGCCAAAAATATGCAACTATATATACAAAGCTATTGATTTAGATCTTTGAAATAAGTATTTAATTCGTTAATCCTTTTAGAACGTAACAACCCACAAACCGTATAAAAAAAACTTTTTCTCTTCCTTACCGTCCAAAACAAGTATAAATTCACTTATTGCTGAAGGCAACATTAAACAACGTACTATAATGCCATCATAAGTAAAGATTCATTAATTACTGAAGGCAATAACGAACAACATAATTTTGATTAATGAGCCCTCTCTTGCAAGAGAAAACGTGACACTTAACAAGAACAATAACAAACAAAAAAAAAATATTATATTACATTTTAACTAAAAGTTTTATATTTTCAAATACCCAAAATTTAAGCAAAATAATCAAGATAAGTAGGCTTAGTGTTGAAGATACTCGTACATTTCTCTTAATACACTCCCTTTATTCGACCAAAAGTACAGGTTTATCCAATATCACTCACTTATCCATACAGCATCATGCTTCAGATCACATACCAATCTAAACACTTATATAAATAATCCATACGAAAATATAACACTAACAAAAATTGCAAACTATATCCTATTCGTTTGTTTGTAAAAGGTAAAGGTACACTGGAACAAATTCTGAACCTGAGACAACTGATTGAAAAGTCTAGAGAATTTTAAGTACCTACGATTATATGCCTCGTTGACTACCAAAAGGCATTTGATTGTATAAGCTGGATAAATTTGTGGTCCATTTTAATAGAGATGGGCACACCAATTCACCTGGTGAACAGAAGTTCTCAAACCAATTCAAGACCTAGAGAGGTGTTAGACAAGGATGCGTGTTGTCACCTAACTTATTCAACATTTATGGTGAACATGACGTCATGATGATGGATTTAGATGGATGGGCCGGTGGATTAACAGTGGCTGGTAGGAAAATCTTTAATTTAAGATTTGCTGATGACACTACACTTATAGCAGCAAATGAGCAAAACATGTCTAATCTCCTGCGAAAAGTTGAGTACTAAAGCAATAAAGTTGGTCTGAAAATCAATAAAGCTAAGAAAAAAATAATGGTGGTCGACAGATTCCACACTATTCGACTGTCTAACATATTACAGAAATATCAGATAGTAAACAGTTTTATCCAGAACAGAAAGCATGTTTCTGTACATTTATTATTCTGTGATTAGCTTTGAACAAGAACAAAAACTTCTTAGTACACTTAAATTAAACCAAATGCAATTTTCTGATACTAATACATACTAAACTTACCTTATATTACAAAATTTAAAAAAAAATCAATTCAACAGACTTAAAAGTGAGCACAAAATAATAATATATTCAGTCGGTCAAACAGCTAGTGCACATATCTACCATATGTTATTTACAGGCGTAATAGCTACATTTTACACAAGCATTTCTTGAAGATTTGATGAGGACGTGCTAGGCAATTTTCTGGTTTTAGCGATAGAGCAAGGAGCAACAGCTTTAGTTCCAAAAAGAGCCCCCGTGCGTTCTATTGACTTTATTTTCTAAAGGATAATGTGCTTTATATACGCAAAGATCGTGTATATCCCACTGATTCAAAAGTTAGAAAAATATTACCATAGACTGACGGCACGTGTTTCTTGCTACATTGTATTCTACACATAACGGATCGACCCAATCTACACCTATTTCAGTTTTTTAGTCAAATAAAAGGCAGATATCGAGCACAGTTTTTTATTAAATCTTGCCCAAGTACTTTCGTTCTCAGAGCATCTTCAGGGGTATTTCATCAAAAATGTAGGCCATGCATCACGTCGATGAATGTTATATACATTGAATAATACACTTACGCAAAACTAATACTAGACAAAGGACACATTGTTTAAAACATTTTTAAACATTTTGGAAGCTACATTGTGGGTGACAGCAGGAGAGAGAATGGCCGTCATCGACAATGTACCCTACTATTAATTAAATAAATAAATTAAATCTAATATTTAACTTTAATAAGATGTAAAATTTAAACAATATATAAAAAAAAAGTTTTAAATCTCTCAAAGTCTATCTTAAAGTACAATTTGCCGATATTGTGGCAAATTAATTTACAAAGAGAACACATAAAAACGCTAAGAAAGCATATACGGCTAGGACCACGCACTCCGTCACCGATAACTTGACTTGTTAACTGCCAGTTTATTCAGTTCTGCGAGAGTTTCCGACAGCTATATTTGTTTTGTAGCAGACTACAAGGAGAAAATTGATGAGACAACAGCGATAGTTACATTGATTGTAGCTATAAAAGTCTTTTACTACTTCAGAAATGTACCGAAAGTGCTATTAAATAGATTTTACTTTGTCTCTCGGCAGTTGGAGGTTAGTTTCTTACTTTAACTCAAGGTTTTTATTTTGGTACTTTTGAGTTGTTAGCGGGTTTTTATGTCGGTGAGTATTGGCCGTTTGATTTTAATCATCTGTAAATAGAAGATCTTTAAGCGCACATTTGGCAAGTTATTAAGTTTACTAGCTTTTAAAAACTCGCTCAATAACATGTTCAAATTGTTATATGTAGAGATTGGATCTAGATAAATTATTCAAATAAAAAAAGAAATGCCCCACATGGGAGTTGTTTGTCGATGATCAAATTATTTTAGCAGGAGACCAAGACATTGTCTACATAATAAAAAAGCTGAAGAAAGAATTTGGAAGCTAGAAAATTAATTCGACACGATCTCACTAAACATGAATTTGGTTGCTTCAGAGACATAAACAATGTAAGGGTTTATGGTCTGCCCTAATTTTATCTGTCTATGAAATATATAAAATCTAAAACACTTAGTTGCCCATAATATTGCAGGAAGTTATTTTTCTATAACTATGTAATTTTGCTGAGACTCATTTAATTTTTAAATAATTATTTTTTCAAAATGGTTTCTGAGGGGCAATAAGGGATTTTTTATCAAAATCAAACTTATCACTAGATACTATTTTGAAGAGCATCAAAAATAACTGGAACAGCATCTCTCCGCATACCAAGATCAGTTTAGATGATTTCATAAGAATTTTAACATTTATATTTGACTCTAACATCTTTTTGTTCAATGGTAATTTTTATAAACAAATATTTGGCACTCCAATGGGCAGTAAAATTTCCCCAATACTATGTAGCTTTGTTTTGGATGAACTTATAACAACGTGCAAAGAAAATATACCTTTTCACATACCTTTTATTAAACGATATGTAGATGATTTGATTTTGTCGGTCCCTGAAAACAAAGTAACTGATGTTTTAAACACATTTAACTCCCAATGTGAACATCTAAAGTTTACGGTTGAAAGAGAGGTAGATGGTATGATTCCTTTTTAGACATGCTTATCCATCGTGGTAGTAATGGCGTGCTAAGAACGAAGTGGTATCCTAAACCTTGTTTTAGTAACTGTTTCATAAATTTTCATTCTCAACATCCATCTAAGATGAAAACAAATTTGTTTTTGGCCTTAAAAACTAGGGTTACTAACTTGTCACACATCGATTTCAGGGAGAAGGGACTAAAAAAGTTGAGATCTATACTACTAGAGAACTCCTACCCCATATGGCTTTTAAATAAATTCATTTTCGGTTCTCATTTTCCACCGCAATTTTCCAACAAACAAAATCTTCATAATAGCAACGAGGTCCGACAAGTGACATTGACAAACAACACTTCAATGATGATGATACCATCTAAAATAACTTATGGTTCCTTACCCTAAATTCCAGTTCTGACACCTGTTTGGAAAAGTGTCTTAATTTACGGCTATTCACGGAGGTCCTAAGAACAGAAGAACCACCCCAATGGATTCGCGTACATACATATTTTGTTTCGTATGATCGGCCACTCTACACAAACCTCTCGTCAAGAACACAAGCAAGCAAACCAGCAACGGGTGTGCATCCCATTTTTACCCTTAGACCTTAGATTCCGAGCGAGGCCCAACCACAGACAAAAGGTAAGTGAATCTCATATAGAATTGACAATAAGATATTAAATCTGCCAATTGTTATTTGAATTTACATATCCATTTACGAACATTTGCTATTTTTCGCTAATTTACTTACAAACAAATTATTTCATTTTTTCGTTATTATTATTTATCGAATATCATTTAACTAGCGACCTCATTAAGTTTTATACAAAACAACACCTAATGAACATTTTCAAAAATGTTAATGGCTTGAAAATTGCAACTAAGAATGTGAAAACGGTATCGAAGTTATACACAAAGACAAAAGATCTTTTCACAATACAGTAATCATCGAATGTTGTTTATTCTATACCGTGTTCCAATTGCAACAACGTTTACATCGGAGAATCATCGCGTAATTTCCACAATAGGGTGATCTCACATCGCAGTGACATAAAAACCAACAAAATAAATGCACGTGCACTGGCAGAACATGCAATAACTCAGAAACATAAGTTCAATTTCGAGGATTCCTGTATTTTGGCAAAAGAAAAAAACCATACAAAATGTGTTTTCTTGGAAATGTGTTGCATAAAATCCAGTACATCTTGCATTAATAAAAAGTCTGAAAAGATAAATTGAGCAACATTTATTGTTATTTACTGGAAAAATCATCAAAAATAAAATAATTATAAATGTCTAAATATTCTTGTAAGCATAACTGGTTGCATACCATTAAGACAGGGTAATAATTAAAAATCTAAACTACCCAAATAGGGGTTTCTTGCTTCTTGAAAAAAATAAATACAATATGAAGAACAACTAATTACACTTTAATCACATTGTTTTTTCTTTCTGTTCTCTATGTATTAGAGTTAAAACATACCATCAAAACATGTCATAAAATAAACTAAGTTTTACTATCCTGACCAAAATTTTTAGAATGTCCAATATTATATTTTAAATTTGTGTTTTTAATGTTGAGTGTCAAAGTTAATTTTAAACAATCTCAACGACTAGTAAGTTGCACTACCGAATGATGATATTTTGTAAATATTTACACATTTTTTTATATACATTACAGTGTCTTGAAAAAGGAATAAAACCATTCCGAAAGCTCGACAAAAAGTCAAAAGAGTGTTTCTCTAACATCTCGGCCAACCTTTTGACTGCAGCCCCATAAAACTTGTGGTTATATATATATATATATATATATATATATATATATATATATATATATATATATATATATATATATATATATATATATAGAAAAGAAATTTAATCTTTGCAGATAAGTTAAATAGTAAACTTTTAAATATTGGGGAAATCTGCAAACAAGACTCTAATGAGTATCAATTGTTTCGCCGAACGTTTTCGCCAAAGAGAATTAATTTGGCTTCTTTAGGGCTGAAAGAGAATAAATTATAATTAGCTACCATATATTATCTATTAAAAACATTATTGATCTTACCGTAACTCAGAATTGTAGAGTTAGAATATTAAAAAACTTTGCTAGTAACAACATAATGATGTTTTTTTGTTACTATGTGCAAAAAAAAGTTTTTTTTAACGTTGGAAATGTATGGTAGCTTTGAACTTAAAACGTAAAGGTTTACCCAAGGTTAATCGAAAAACCCAATGTAACTACATTTAAAAGGAGGTAATTCTTTGAATTGTCGGCAATAACTAAATTTTTTGATTGTTAGAAAGTTTAAATGTGAGGTTCTGTTTTAGCCAGAACGTGCTGACAAATTCAAATTGTAGTTCTTTTGAATCTTTATTATAATATAATAATTAAAAAAGAAAATCTAAAATAATATTTCCCTATACTGGGATTTAATTTCATTCGGTTTTACCAATGAACCTTAACGACATAAAGATTCAAAAGAACTACAACTCCAATAACATTGGAGTTGAAGATTCCTTAGATTCTGAAGAAAGCAGTAAATCTGAAATGGAATTTGATTAAAATAATATTCATTTTTTTACAAATCGGCCCCTGTTACGGCCACAAATTATTTTATATATAACCAATAAATAAACATCTTACATTTCTTGCAAATTCATTAGTACCTGTTAATCTCCATCACTCCGACACTGGCAACTTTATTTAGGGATTAGTAACCCTCAAAACTATTGTATTCTATTCTGTTTCAACCTTTATACCTGGTGGTCATACTCAATTTAAAATTGTTTTCCTATATACTTCTGTAAACTTGTTGACAAATATCTATTTTTCATTGATTCACCCGTATCAACAATTTAGGGATTTTCATACATAATGTGCTATCAATATGATGGAAATTTTTTTTTTTGGCTTAGACTTATCGTCATACAGCCAGACACAAAAGAACTAAGACAGTCATCATTATAATTATTTACCTAAATGCCCTATCAAAATAAAAGATTATTACATCGATATTAGGAGAACAGGGACACACTCTTCTCGCCTAGGGACCTATCAAGGCATTTATTTATATAAGACAAAACAACACTAGGTCACGGAGAGGAGGAAGTTATACAAATGGTTTAAGACAAAGGTAACAAGATTAACTAAATAATTTTTAGAGAATTATAATGATAATTTGCTGTCTTTTAAAAATTTAATTAAGGAGTTGTAAATATCTACAGAGCCAAGTGATACAGAGTCTAAATATAGTATATTCCAAGGAGCTGCTATTTTATATTTTAATAAATCATTTATAAGTTTGGATGAGTAGACTCTGTTTTTAGAACAACCAAAAAATATATGATCTAAATCACTTTCCTCTCCACAATGCTCACATTTGTCATCATCCAAAACCTTTATTATAAATAAGTGATTTGGATAACATGCGTGTCCGAAACGTATTCTAATAATGGAGGTTATGTGCCTCCTGGAAGCTCTAAAAGACTTGTACCAAGGAAATTTGGGAATATCTGGCTGAATTATCGAGTATCTATTTTGGTTCACAAAAGAGTATTCCTTTCACTGGTAGCTCCACTCTCGAAGTAATGTTAACTTGCAAGAAACAATACTGTCAGAAAGCGTTACATTATGTAGAATACCAGTATCGGTTAAAATGTTTTCTTTGGCTAATAAGTCGACATATTCATTATGTTCAAATCCTGCATGTGCTTTAATCCAGAGAAAATGTACATTGATTCCTTTAGTTAAAAGAGTTTGAATAATATGTTTAATTCTATAAATGTATGGGCAGTTTTGTAAGTTAGGTGGTCCATATTTACCAATGGATTTTAACACTGCTAAGGAGTCCGACAAAATTAGAATATGGGCAAACTCAACTTCAGCTACATATAATAAAGCTTCATGTATTGCAATATGATGGAAACGGACTATAGCTAATTATAATTTATTCTATTTCAGCCCTGAAGAAGCCAAATTAATTCTCTTTGGCGAAAACGTTCGGCGAAATAATTGATACTCATTAGAGTTTTTCTTGCAGATTTCCCCAATATTTAAGAGTTTACTATATATATATATATATATATATATATATATATATATATATATATATATATATATATATATATATACATATATATATATATATATATATATATATATATATATATATATATATTGTAACGATTGGGGTTTATAGAAAATAATTTATAAGTTATATACTACATAATATTAGATATAAAAAAGTATTTGATTATTTTAAATAAGTTATATACTAGAGAATTTTATAAAAATATATTTATGTGAGGGCATTTTAAGAAATTAGCATATAATAATTGTAAAAAGTTGTATTTTAATATTGTAAATATATATAAGTGAGCCATGTGCATAGGCAACCAAAAATACTCTCGGAGTAATTTGACAGATAGAAATTAATCATAAGGGAATATAAAGTGGGGTTATATAATATATTGTTTGAATTGTGTATTTTATTAAATTAGAGTGTTAGTTACTAATTTAATTATATATTCTGATCTGAAAAGCCTAAATGTAAACAAAATTATTAATAGAAAAGAATGGAATTCTCTGGATCTCCGGAAATAGCCATGTTTGCGAAATGGTTTGTTCCAGAAAATTCAGACAAGTATTTGATAGAACAAATTAGAACATGATATCTTACGAGATGGTTCTAGAAATCCAAAAACATATAAATACCCGTGATTTGGATTCAAGAGGGCAGTTTTTGGAAGTTTTAGTCAGAAGTCAGGCCAGTTTATTATGAAAGTTAGTTAGAGTCAGTGAATCAAGTACAAATAGTCCAATAGTTTAATATAGTGAGTTAAATGAAGATTAAAAATTATGCATATAATTTAATGCACATTTATAATTATACACAAATAATTATTGAAGATAAAAAAAGGTATATTGGCAGAAATTAAATTATATTATGGTTGGAGATTAGTATAAATCAACTTATAATAATTGGATATTGGTATATTGAAAAGAAGAATAAATATAAATGGTGTTTGCTGGTTTGGTTGGTGGTGTATAAATGCTGGTGAAGAAAACTATATCTTAAATTGGTAGAAGCTGATAATTGGAAAAAGTAATTTCACAAAAAACAAGGATAACTGAAGTACGAAGACATTCAGTGGTGATTAGAATCTATATACTTAGTGGAAAACAGTTCATTTAGGCATTCAGTGAAAGAAAGGTACAAAATTTTGTTAATATAATTTAGTTAGTGTCATAACAATTTCAATTTTGAAGATAGTTTGTTTAAATTTTAGATTGTCTATAGAATTTAATTAGTTTTATAAGAATATCAGTTTAAAGATAGTTTATTTTAAATTTACATTGACTAGGTTAGATATATATGTGTGTTTCATAATAGTTATAATAAAGATAATTTAAAAAAGTACTTACAAGCTAATTCTTTGAGAACCGCGATAAAAACCCTATATTATTAAAAATACTCATTGCTCATCATTCAAACAAAAAACACATCATAACAATATATATATATATATATATATATATATATATATATATATATATATATATATATATATATATATATATATATATATATTGCACGTCATCGGCGTCATAGCCCGTGACGTCACATGATACCAACACGAAATATTTAGGTGGTAGGTGTGTTCTTTTTTAGAATCACTTTGCCGAGTACACTGGCATTACAGCCACTAAACATATTTTATTATATACGCGTAGAACTAATATTTAAACATTTCTATTAATGTTAACTTAATAGAAATAGACAACAATATGTTTCATTTAATTTATATGAATGCATTATAAAGTGTTTTTATAAAGAATATTTGTTCGGAACACACTGTAACTGTAATCGAACGAAGGTGATATTTTGGCATAAATTGGTAACACTTATTTGACAGTTGCGTTATTTTGAATTTTAAAGTGAGTACCTCTTGTTTTAATATTTTCACCTATTTAATAAAATGTGTTCTTTTTAGAACAAAATTAGTGAGTTTTATTTCAAAAATGTCACGTAAGAAATTAAATAGTCGTTGTAAAGAGTATAATAATAATTATGTGACCTATTTGATTTAAAATGGATTCAGGATTTTTTTATACTTTGGCAACTATGTCAACTTCGATCTCTGACGTAGATAATGACGTGCAACGGTTTGTAAATTAGATGGACTATATATATATATATATATATATATATATATATATATATATATATATATATATATATATATATATATGTGTTTATAAAGTAATTTTGCGCATTTCTAGATTATAATAAATTATACCTAATATTAGCACAATAATGTAATAAATCATTACAGTATAAATAATCTTACTTCACAGGCCTAATAAAAAATTAAATTAAATTTAAATTTAAACATAAGTTTTTATCATGGTCACTACTACAATGATTATTAATTTTACACTAATAAAATTTTTCCCACAACTTTTATAACATACGTTACTGTTCTGATGTTAAAGTTGAGTTATGTTTATCAGCTTTCTCTGTACAACTTCACTACCATTCTAAAAGCTTCCCTTGTTTTATTTTAACCCCTTGAAAACTTCCCCGTCTTGGTCTCCGATTTCGCAGTCAAAGAACAGCCACGCTTGAAATATTCAAGTTGTAAAGAGGGCACCAGTCAGTTTGGTGCCCTAGGAACTTAATTTTACAGTCAAACTTTAGGAAATGTTCTGTAAATGTTTACAGTGTACCAAAGCTAACTTGGCAAATATTCTACAGCAGCGCAACGATAATATTTAGAGGTAAATTCGGTCAAGAGGTAAGGTAGGGACGGTCCTTACGCTTTCCCCAAGGTACATAGATGTTAATTATATATATCACATTATGGATATTTGCTTTGTACCTATTTAGGTGAGCTACGTAAATACTACGGAGGAAATTCAGTTTAGTATTTTTACGAGATAACGAGAAAAAAATATTGACTATGTAGTATAAGCGATGGATTAAACACTTATTACTATTTTAAAACTGTTTTATTTTTGTATCGGATTTTATTAAATACCTTATTGGAAATGAACCATAAAATATAAAGTAAATTTATTTTTAATATTTTTTTTAAACATTATGCTGCTACTGTAAAAATTTTGACGACACTTTTAAAATTTTAAAAAAGTTTGAACTACATGTTTATTTTATATATCTAAA
This sequence comes from Diabrotica undecimpunctata, assembly GCF_040954645.1. Classification (NCBI taxonomy): domain Eukaryota; kingdom Metazoa; phylum Arthropoda; class Insecta; order Coleoptera; family Chrysomelidae; genus Diabrotica; species Diabrotica undecimpunctata. The sequence continues at coordinate 147,274,574 of NC_092803.1, forward strand.
TACAATGGTGATACAAAGTGTTTTAACTTCTTATGTTTTTTTAAACGATGGTATACAGCCACTACTGGGATTTTCCCATTAATTTTTATTTTTTTTTTTAATTTATAGAGAGAGCTGTTTTTCAAATATAATTTTGTAATTAAAGAATTAAATAAACAATTTATGTTGTTACGATGTTACTTTTGTAAAACAAGCTGAACCTTCTTAAAAACGCTATTGTCATCATCATATTTGGTGCTACAGTCCTATAAAAGAGCCTCGACCTTTCCTAGTCTATTATCTAGTGATCACAGAACAATACTTAGCCTATTTGCAGACGACACGGCGATAGCAACAAGCAACAGAAATTCCAATTTTGCAACAAGGGACCTACAAAGATCTCTTAACCGACTGCACGCCTGGTGCCTCCGTCCGGCTCGCGGAGATAAGAATACGGCCGGGGTCAGAAAGCCCTGCCTGTCGTAAGAGGCGACTAATGGGTAGGAATCGGGAGGTGGAGAGCCGTCGCTTGAGGTGTCGGGTTGGTAGAAATGCACACGGTCGCTTCGGCGACACGGTCACCGTTCTACATTCCTAGTATCCGAGACGAGACTTTCGTGGGACCACTCTACTCTCATTCCAAAAGAGCCTGGTGAGGTTGAACGAGCTGGGCCCGTACATACCTCTCCTGACCTTGGTCAGGCGTGGTGTGGGTGCCCCGGCACGTACCCACCGGGAGATCCAAGAGTGGTAGAGGAGAGATCCTCGGCGGCGACCTATCTACGCGTGAGGTGGAAATTCCTCCGCCTGCCGAGCCTATCCGCCCGTGGTGTGGGAATAACGGGTAGGCAAGGTACTCACAACACAGGTACTACGGGGAATGTGGAGCCCCACGGGACGTTTATGGTATACGTGGCGTGGTAACCCCACGAAACGTTTCGGTATACGTGGCGTGGCACCTTCACTTTGGTGTCGGACTCGTAGGGGCAGAGGTTTTGTTATGGGCGTATGCCGAAAGGCCAGGTAGCCCAGGGTCCTGCCAGATTTTAAATTTGGAGGGCACTAATGCATTGCAATGCACGCCTGGTGCATAAAATGGAAAATAGCACTCAACTCGGAAAAAACACAGGCCGTCATGTTTAAGAAAAGAAGGGCAAGGCCCAACACGGAAATAAGTTTAGCCAACGAACACATAGAATGGAGCAATCAAGCTAAATATCTAGGTGTATTACTTGATCATAAGCTCACATTCACTGAACATGTGAGCCAAGCAGTCAAAAGCCAAATTAACAAAGACACAACTTACCTCATTAATTGGCAGGAAAAGTAAACTAAACTTCTATACGAAAATAAGAGTAGCCAACAGCATAATCCTACCAACGTTAACTTATGCATCAGCAGCATGGGGACACACCTGTAAATCAAACAGGAAGAAAATACAAGTAGCTCAAAATCAGCTAATAAGAGATGCACTAAAAGTACCGAAATACGTACCATTAAGATACCTATACAGAGACACACATCAGAAGAAAATTCTACAAACAATGGACGATAAAGCGTACGAGTTATTCAACGAAATAAGAAATCACCCCAACACAAAGCTGAGAGAGCTAACGGACTATGATGAAAACATCAGGACGACACATAGGCGGCCTAAACAATAAATAGCTGGATATGTCCCAATAGCATAACGACATGAAGACTGAGATAGGCACAGAATAGTCAGGAAAGTAGGAAAAAAAAGGTAAGATCTGATGCCCTGGCATTTTATAGTGTCGGGCACTAGAGAATACTCACAAAAAAAAATTAACTAAAAAAAAATCTAATAAAACATCTTCTGTTGCCGCGGCAGAACTGTTGCAAATAATATTTACGAATAATTATAGTTCCGGGGTCCTCAACCCAACAAGAATGTAGAGTGATACTGATCCTATCACACACAAACTCAACACACGCAAGTAGTATAAAGAGAACCATCAGTTCTCTGCATACAGCCAAACTTTTGGCTATTGGCCCTTATGGCAGGTCTATTGGGAGACCATTATCGCGAATTCTGAGCATCGAGGTCATGTGCGACAAGCATGGGCTCGATGGCTAGACCTTTCGGGTGCCCAGCTGCCGAGGAGAACAAATTAAATTTTGCCAAATCGTACGGAGGAATATCAACTTAGGTTGGTCAACAGTAAAGTAACTAGGGAGAAATGCTTATAGCTACCCCTAAAAGTGAGGTGGCCTAATCACAACCAAGTCTATACGGAGGGTGTTGTTTATTACCCAAATCCCCCGACGTAATAGTTCATAAGCCTTCTCTGCGTATGTCAGACGTAGAGAAGGGGTGGAGGGAAAACCTGGGGGTCAGATAGGTACCGATCCAGAATGACAAGTTCTTCTGGAGCGAGACCGGTTTGATCTTCGGACATGTGGATCCCACTGACTAGCAGTGGTATACACATGTCACTAGGAGTTGGGTTGAACACTTCGCGCGCGCGCGTGTGTGTGTGTGTGTGTGTGTGTGTGTGTGTGTGTGTGTGTGTGTGTGTGTGTGTGTGTGTGTGTGTGTGTGTGTAGTTTATTACGCCAGTCAGTTCTATCCATTGCCAACTGTTGCCAGTTTTCTGCGCCTATTTGTCTACCATCCTTATCTACACCATCCCTCCATCTGAGTTTTGGCCTACCCCAACTTCCCATAGGTTGTGATAAGGATTCTTCTAGGAGGGTTGTTCTGCTGCGATCTTGCCAGATGTCCTGCCCATCTTAGTCTTCCTATTTTTGTAAAGGATACTACGTCTTCACCACCAAATATATCTTTATATCTGTGATATATCTCGTAGTTGTACCTCTTTCCCCAAACACCATTTTCACAGATGCCACCGAATATTCTTCTCAGGATCCAACGCTTAAATATAAGCAGGAGATTTCAAAACGCTATTGTGCTTTATTTAAAATTATCATTTAAATATAGAGGTATTACTTGAAATAGGATAAATAATTTTATTAATAAAAACAAGAGTTTTGCAAAGGAAATTAGCAATTATATTAGAAATGCCAAAAAATAGATAGAAACGCGTGCAGAACCAACTCTTAACCTACGAAGAAATATTCATGTTTCCCGTATGCATTTTCAGTTGACAGTAATAAATTCTACATAGAGTTTTGAATTTTCATCGATTCACCATTCTATGAAAGAGTCCGAAGAAATCTAAAAGATCTGCAACTTTAAATTACTGACCTCTTTTCTAGGAAGTTTTTGCATTTATACCGATACCTCCAAATCTGCAAACGACGTATGAGCAGCATTTGTCAGTCCACATTCCTCTTTCCAATTTAAATTAATAAAGGCCACTTCTATAAATACAGAAGAATTATATGCATTATTACAAGCCCTTATTCATATCAAAAGTACAGACCATTTTTTCTTCGTCATTATCACAGATTTTTTAAACTCATTAACTTTGGTCAACTATACACTAAGAAACCTACAGCCTTAGTTGTCACGAAAGAACATACTTACTTATAAAAATCTAGTTCTGAAGTCAAATTTATGTGTTTTCCATCTCATATTAGAATACAAAGTAATAAAAAAGCAGACCTCCAGGCAATAGAAGCTACCAAAAACGATCATGCTATAACAGTGTTAAAGACTATCGCTAGTGATATAAAACAGTTTGTCAAAGAAAAAGTGATCAGTGCGTGGCAAAATCAGTGAGACTTATCGAAATCTAAATTAAAAGAAACTAAATCGAAAGTAAAACCGTGACGCCTAGTAAACCTCAAAAGAGTTTACCAAGACAAAATGTATCGACTTCGATTAGGTCATACCAATAATACGCATAAGTACCTAGTGACTAAGGAAGACATTTCAGTGTGTGAATATTGTCAAGTCAACATTTCTGTTAAACACATCCTAACAAAATGCGAAATTGCTTAAATTTACAATACAATTTTTTTTCAAATAGGGGTCGTTTTCACCGCTAAAAAATAAAAAGCAACCAAAATAACCAAGTTTAATTTTGAAGTGAAGGGTAAGTATAACTTAAATTCAAATTTCCATGCAAATCACTAAAGACAATATATTTAATGACATTGTTTTAATTAAAACTAATTTAGGGGATGAGATTAAGAGGTTAAACTATGATCAAATCTTAAATTATAATGTTAATTAACATTCACCCACTTTATTAAAAATGGTTTAATTATAATGTAATTAATTATTTAAAAGTATACGATTTTTTTTAAAAGGGTTAGTCTTATCTTCTAAAAAATAAAAAGCAACCAACACAACAGTACAAGTCTAAAAGTTAAGTGGAGGGTAAGTAGACGTTGCATCCAAATATTTATGCAATAGGTACCCAAAATTCCGAGTTCGTTTGGTTGAGTCTGTCGATTGCAACTTCCAGAACAGTAAAGTATCCCATTGCTTGTGGGGCAGTTACCTGGCCATCTGATCTTTATAATTCAGAAAATATCGATTTTCAGCCTAACCTTTTAAAAATTGTAAATTATTAGCTTGAAAAAGACCTCTGATATTCAACGTACTAATTTTTAAATTCCTCCCAGAGATTCTTAGCAGCCTCTTACCATCAAAAGTATGTCGGAGAATGAGAACCTTATCTTGTAAGGAAGTACTTTTCCGTTGCTTTCTTGATCGTAGTCTATTTCTTCCAAAACTCAAGATATACTTAACTATTCTTGTTTTTTAAGCAGATATATTGCAAATCGTTTAAAATGTTTATTTTATCACAAATTTGTTTAAGTATTTATATCGGGACATATATAAAAGCCATTAAAAGCCATTAAAACTGCTACTATCCAATAATAGACCGATCTAGGATTATTTCCATCATGCTCTATCTTGTGGCTGACATTGCTACTGCCCGATATTTAAGTAGGATATAGAAAGGAAAAATGGGTGTAGTTTGGTTATTAAGTAAAAGAATGGGTGTAGGATAACTTCTCCCATGTAGCAGAAGATTGGGAAATAATTATTGCTCACGTTAACAGGTTCGCATCCCTAAATCGGATCTATCTTCTACCAGAAACTTAAAAGAGTATCTATCGACTACCCGCATGTATGAAGAATAGTAAAAACGGATATAAAAGAACCAAATATAATAAAAAATATACTACGTAGGTGGTACGATAAGTACTTCGGGCCTCACCGCCCCTATCTCAACAGAAATCTACTATCGTATAATAAATTCTCGTACACGGCTATCAACGGAAACCAAAGAGCGCTTGGATGCTGTGTACGGTGACTCCTAACCTTCGATAGCAACCCTCAAAAATTAATTTAATGAGTTCCAACGTGATCGTATGTCGGTTTTTGATGAGTGGCGCCCACGTGCCTCGAAATTGGCTACCACGAAGGATCACGTAACTAAAATAGACGATCTCATATTGGCGTATTTAGTTTCGGTACCGCCGACTGAAGGTACGCGAGATAGCTAAGAGAGTAGCCAATTTAAAAGACCAAGTATGTCATATTCTACGTAAAATTTTGGGCATAAGAAAGCTGTCGGCGCAATGATTGCCGCGTTTGCTTACTCTCTACAACAAGGTTAACCGTGAGACCACTTCAGAGCAGTGTTTAACACTATTTAAGCGTAATCTAAAGAAGTATCTACGTCGTTTCGTAACCAATAAAATATGAATCCATTACTACACACCAGGGACAAAGAAACAGTCGAAACAGTGGTGGTAACCAGCGAACGTGCTCCGAATGAGGCGAAGGCTATCCTGTTGACCGGAAAGGTGATGGCCACCATTTTCTGGGTTTCACAAGGGGTAATCTACCTCGACTGGAGAATGGCAAAATGGCCACAGGGCTCTACTACGCCGCATTATTGGGTTGTCCACCCAATGTAAAAAAAGGCTTGTCCACCATGACAACGGACCCACTCATGCCGTCACCATGGCCAAATTGAACTAATTGGGCTATGATCAGTTGCCTAATTTTCTATATTTTTTAGATTTGGCCTCGTGTGACTTCTTTATATTTTTAAACTTGAAAAAGCCACTCGCAGGGCAGAAATTTAAGTCAAAACAGGAGCTCATCGCCGTCACGGAAGCCTACTTTGGAGACCTCGATGAAACGTATTTTTTATACGGGTTAAAGAAGTTGAAGCACCGCTAAGTCAAAGTATCGAGCTAAGAGTAGACTATGTTGAGAAATGAAATAAATCACCACTTTTTCAAAATTTTTGTTTTCCTTTTGTGGGCTATGTACTTATCGAACAGCCCTAGTATTTATAATACAAGATAAAATCAAACTACGAAAAATAATATGACGCCGTAGATATTTCAGGCTACGCAATCTTAGATGACAGTTTGGACTGTTAGTGACCTTGTGTCGTCTACTGTAGTATCTAATGTTAGAATTACCTTACTCGTCAGACATCAAAAGAGAATATAAAGGCTATAAAAATAAAATAAATAAGAAAGCAGGAACTAAAAAATGTTGGGTAGAAGTTAAATATTATATTTTCTTTCGAAACTCAAGATATACTTAACTATTCTTATTTTTTAAGCAGATATATTGCAAATCGTTTAAAATGTTTATTTTATCACAATTTTGTTTAAGTATTTATATCGGGACATACATATTACATATTATATTTTAATTTATGAAGAAATATTTGTAATATATCTATTTATTGTCAAATTTTATTCCAATTCATTACCTAATTAATTCCATCTAAAACCACTCTAAACTCTCTTTCATAAAGGACTATAAAACATGTCTCCTTTTTTTGTAGATATGTACATGAATTTCCACCAACACTCTGTGACCTTTATTTGGTATGCCGAAGATATTCTGTTCATTTTTCAAACCCAGTGGTATTCTTTATTTAGTATATTTGAAGCTGATTCAGAATTCATCAATTCTCCTTGAACGTCAGTTATGGCATGAACTATCGATTTCTCGCCTTACGTGATGAACATGTGAATGGTGCCACTTGCATTTCTAACAATATTTTGGGATGAAAAGCATCACACGAAAATAGGCCAGTACTTTGCATGTAATTTATCTATTAGGAACATTTGTTGCAATTTTTAATAAACTAGTTTTATTATAATTTTAATAAAATTCGACATCAGAGATTTGATAAAAAGTATCATTAACATCATTATTATTTTCCATCGTTTAAAAAGCTGGATATATACCTAACAAATACTTTTAATTGGGCCGCTTTGGCATATAGCCCAAGCTGTAGAAAAAATGGTACTTTTAAGTTATAAAAAATGGTGTTTTTGGGTTCTTATTATTTTTATTGTGTCAAATCAATATCTTAGGGTGAAATGAGCAGAATATTGAATAAACGTACATAAAAAATATTTAATTTAACCTGTGTCACATTAAATTTGACCCCATAGTTTTAACATAATTAACAATTGAAATTCCAAAAATGTGAAATTTTTACCATTTAGAATTTTTGAAATAACTTTTGTAAAAACTCTTTTTTTTTATGCAAATAGCATTACATTATAGTGATTTTAATTACAAATCGAATAAGACTTTCTAAGATCGGATCTATTAATTCCTTTTCAAGTTTATTTGTTTACAAAAATTCTTATATTTTTTTAAATTTTAAAGGGCTAGACTTCTATATAACTTTTTTTCTAAAAAGATCTTATTTTAAATAGATTTTCTGGTTGGTCAATTATATTTTTAGTAGAAATAAAAATGATTGCTCAAAAAGGTTTTGAACCCCTTATTAATTTATCGCTTTGAGAAGTATAAGAGTCGATATGATAACTTCAATGTCCATCGAAAGGTGAAGGAAATGCCGAAATCGCAACAGCGGAAAAATAACAGATGATCAAGGCAATCTTGCCATAACCAAAGAAGATAAAAAGAAATTATGGGAAGAATACTTGGAAAAACTTTTCCACGACCTTAGAACAATACAAGAACCCACCATTGAAGAAAATGCAGGTCTCGATATCCTCCAAGAAGAAATAACGGCAGTTGTCAGACAAATGAAGGATGAAAACGCACCAGGACTTTATGAAATTACTGCAAACTGATGAAGCTATTAGATGCAAACAAATAAAAATATTAACTGAAATATTTAATGAAATATACAAGGCAGGAAAAATACCAGTAGAGTGGCTCAAATCGGAATTCGTACCATTGCCCAAAAAACCAGAAGCAAAAGTTTGTGAAGACTATAGAACCATAAGCCTAATGAGCCATCTGCTGGAGCTGTTTTTAAAAGTCATACAAGTTTACGTGAAATCCGAGAAATAAATTGCGCCCAATCAGTTTGGATTTGTGAACGCCGTTGGTACAAGGGAAGATTCGTTTAGCGTGCAGGTATGGTTTCAAAAATGTAGAGATGTCTGCTGTCATATTTTTGCATGCTTAATTGACCACAAGAAGACTTTCGATAGAGTCAGGCACAAACAGATGATGGAAGTGCTGAAGAGGACAGGGATTGACGGAAGAGACCTTAAAATAATAGCTAACCTGTATTGGAAACAATTAGAGGTACTTTGAATAAATGGAGAATATACAGATCAGGTCAAAATCTTAAGGAAAGTGAGACAGTGGTGCATAATTTCAACACTGATATTCAATCTGTACTTGGAGCACATTTTGGAAGAGGCTCTAAAAGATATTGATGAAGGCATCTCAAAACATTGAGTTAAGCTCAATAACATACAATATGCAGATGATACAATAGTGTTTTATAATATCATAGAAGAGCTGCAAAACTTAATGAACAAAATAACGGAAACAAGTAGAATATATGGACTGGATAGAAACACCAGCAAAACCAAGCTTATGATCATCAGCAAGGAAAACATAACTGGAGCAAATCTGTAAGTGAACAGAATGGGAATTTAACGTGTCTTACAGCACAACTACTTGTGAACAATAATCAATAAGTCGTGGGACAATACTCAAGAGAATAAATGTCGCATTAAAAAGGCAAAAAGTGCATTCTTGACTAGAAGCGTTGTGTTCAAGAGCCATGACCTCACTCTAGAAACAAAAATAAGGCTCCTTAAACGTTACGTGTACTCAGTGCTTTTGTACGGAGTAGAAACGTGGACATTAAAGGCAGAAACTCCATCAAAACTTCAGGTTTTTGAGCTAAGGTAATACAGTAATACCATGGACAGACAAAGTCACCAATGAAGAAGTACTACGGAGGATGAATACAACCGCGAATTTGGTCTAGATCGTAAAGGGCTGTAAGCTGCAGTACTTGGGACATGTAATGAGAAATCAAGGTAGATAAGAGTTATTGCAATACATTTTGCAAGGGAAAATTGAAGGAAAAAGGGCTACAGGAGAGCGCGGTATAGAAAGATCTCAACACAGCTATTCCGTATAGCAACCAATAAAATCATCATAGCCTGAATGATCGCCAGGAACAACATTTGGAACGGACAGGCACCCGAAGAAGAAAGAAGCTTCCCATACAATACACACTTATTGATTCTTATAGCTGAAGTCAAGACAAAGATATAAAAAAAAGTTTTCTACTGCCAATGAAAGTGAAGTTATCTTAATTTGTCTCCATTCAGTATTTAAAGGCCTATATTTTATAAGGACTTAATTTTTATTTTTAAGTAACCGCTATTTATAGTCAAAAACATGAGTAAATTTAACTGTTTTTTCGAGTTACCGAATCAGTTTAGTTTTAGATGGTTCTCCTGTCAGCCCAGCAGACTAGTCGAAACTGTAGAGAAAAAAATAAATTATTTTGAGAATTAGATAGTGAAACCAGCACAACTTTGTAATGGGCAATGCCTGAAGTAAAGACAAAGATTTAAAAAAATGTTGTCTACCACCAATAGAAGTGGAGTTAGCTTAGCTTATTTAAAAAAATCACAGCTGGTGCGTTAATAATAATCAAGAATTAAAATTAGTGTCATTCAATAAGTAAAGGCGTATATTTTAAGAGGATGTAATTTTTATTCTTAAAAAACCGCTATTTATAGTCAAAAATATGAGTAAAGTGTACTGTTTTTTGGAGTAGCCAAATCGGTTCGGTTTTTTGTGGTTTGGCTTTTACAAAAGGCTTTAACTTGTAGCTCTGTTAATTACAAATTGAATGAGACTTCATAAGTGAAGTTTTTTTCAAAATTATTTATAAAAAAATTCTTCATCATTATATAATGGGGGTCCTACGGCGATTGCCGCTTCCCGCATTTCAGCCTCCATCTTTTCTTATCTCTCCAATCTCCCTCTTCTAAGCCTCTAGATTTCATTGTTTTTGTAATTTCTCTTCTCCAGGAATTTGGTGGTCTTCCCCTTTTCCTTCTTTCTGGCGGAACATACATTAAGGCTTTCTTTGGCCACCGCTCCTCCTCCATTCTCATCACGTGACCATACCATTGTAATTGCCTTCCTTGTATTCTATCTGAAAGAGTATCTCTAATTCCTGTACGGTTTCGTATTTCCTCATTCCTGATTCTTTCCATTCTCGATACTCGACATAACCTTCTAAGATAATCCATTTCCACAACGTCTACTTTATCTCGTTCATTCTTTGTCATCGTCCAACATTCGGCACCATATGTGGTAATTGATTCTACAATTGCTCTGTATACGCGAAGTTTGGTATGCATCTTTATTTTATTAGACCACAGTTATGAATTCAGTATTCGGATGCATTTTTGCCCTTGGGTTATTCGGTTTTGTACATCTATCTTAACTCTGCCATCTGCTGATATGATGCTTCCTAGATATTTATACTGTTTGCAGCCTTTTATGACTGCGTTTTCAAGCCTCAGATCTGTGGTATTTCTTCCAATTTTTAAATATTCTGTTTTGCTTATGTTTACAGTAAGCCCCTATTTGGCATATTCCTCAAATAATTTTCGATTCATATAATTTATATCTTCCTCATCGGTTGCAACCACCACCTGATCATCTGCTAACAACAATGTATACAGAGTTTCTTGTCCCACTTTCGATGCCCATAAATCTACATTTATTTCTCCAATTCCTCAATGCTTCTTGGACGTATATTTTAAAGAGTGTCGGTGACAAACAGCATCCTTGCTTTAGGCCTTTAGTGACTTTAAATTCATTTGAGGTTCTGGTTCCAATTTTTACACAACTAACTGCATTTTCGTACAATTTATGTATCGCTCGGATATACGTCGAATCCAATCCGAACCTTTCGAGGACCTCAAACATTTTCTTTAACGGGACACTATCATATGCTTTCTCAAGGTCTGTAAATACCAAATGGGTCTTTCTACTTCTTTCGACACGCTTTTAAATTATTTGTCGTAGAATAAATATATTATCAAGGCAGGATCTCCCGGTACGAAAGCCGCTTTGTTCTTCAATATCTTGTATCTGTCTTTCAACCCTCTTCTTTAATATTCTGCCGTACAACCGACCCACAGAGCTCGTCACACTAATACCTCTATAATTGGATCAGTAGTCTCTTTTGTTCCCTCTCTTATATATGGAGCTTATATAAGACTTATTCCAATCTTTAGGAATTTACTGGTCTCCACACATACATTTATTGAAAAGGTCTACTATTAATTCTAAAAGTGCAGTGGGCCCATATTTAACCAGCTCTATGGGAATGTCTCCAGGCCCTGCGGCTTTTCCGTTTTTAACCTCTTTTAAGGTTTCCGTCAATTCAGATAATGTTATTATTATAGGGATTTCCTGTCTTTCGTCTCTGTTGTCTATTAATTTCCTTATCTTTTCCCATCTGTACTCTACTCTATCCTCTTTCAGCAGTTTCGCATAATATTCTTCCCATTCATTTAACTTTATGAGAGAAATGTTGTTGTTGTTTTTAAAAAAATTCTTAAAGTTTTATAAATTTTGCAGGGCCAGAACTTTTTTTTAAAGTTAATCTTATTCTAAATGGATTCTCTTTTTCGTTGATTATATTTTCCGCTGACAGAAAATGCTGCGAATGAGCATTATTTGAGAGTTTGTTATCAAATTCAAGTTTGGCTCTTAAATAACTTTGATCCGTTGCATTTTGGTTGGCAAAAGGGTGAAAACAGATTAGAACCGATCATATCCAACGAAAAAATGGTTCTTCCTGAGATGTTAAAGAGTATATCATATAAATATACATTAGAACCTGCGAGCATCAAACAGTGTGGTTGTTGCAAATATGGTATAATATATATATATATATATATATATATATATATATATATATATATATATATATATATTTATATATATATATTTATATATATATATACATATAATATATATATATATATACATATAATATATATATATATATATATATACATATAATATATATATACATATAATATATATATATACATATATATGTATATATATATATATATATATATATATATATATTCTCGTAATATAAATATGCCCAAAATTGTAACGGATATAGCTTCGATAATTCTCCAATTGTTGATCTCGTCTCCGACTACCACAGTCAAATTATAAAAAATATAAATAAAAAACGAAAAATTAATAAATTGTGTTAAAATTAGCTATAAATTAATGAGTAGTGTTAACATTAATTATAATAATAAAGTAAATTAATAAATTTTTGATACACCCCACTACACCCCACCCTTTAATTGAACAGTCGATTCTGCACTAAGTACATGACATAAAATAAATTTAATATAAATATATCCTATACGTAAAATAAAGATGATTAAGAGTAATTCTAAGGTCACTAAAGTGTAAATCGTAGCAAAAAAAATATCGCAAATGTTCACAAAATGTTTCGATACACCAGATAAACAAACAGAGGGAATTGGGTCCATATTTACGAAGATATGATAAGTCGTTCCGAGTGCCGCGGGTTTGGAGTGCGCTGGCAGTAGAAGAACCAGCCAAAACCGAACTGATTCAGCTTCTCGAAAAAACAGTCAACTGTAGTCCTATTAAATGGGACTAATTTTAATTCTTAATTACTATAACCACTACAGTGTAGTTTATAAAAATTAAGCTGACTCCATTTCTATTGATCGTAGAAAACTTTTTTTTAATCTTTGTCTTAATGGACGTTCTTCTTTGTAGGAAGCAATCTTCCAAATATAAGAACTTAAGGAAACTTTGTTTCTCTTTCGCTTATTATCATCGACGAAGAGTAGCCATCATCATTCCAACATGTTGCGGATGGAGAGACGTAGTGTATCATTTTTAAAGATACAGAGGTTCCCATTCAACCCATTCCCATTTGATTCATTTTAAGCCATATCTGTCTTTTGAAATACATATAACCATATAACAGTAGAATGGCAAATCTGATTGGATATGAATATGTTTGCAAGGGAGCTGTTATACGATAGCTAATTCCATGGCGTTGATGACGCAAATAACAGGGCGCATAATTTTTATAGAGACTTTTATAGAAACTGTAGTTGCGTTGCGTTGATATCACTTTGCTTGCGTTGTCAGCGCTAGGTATAATTTAATGCGCCCTATGTAGAACTCGTGACCTGCTCGTTACCAACTGACTGGCTGTGCTAGCAACAGTAGCCGTCGGGATAACTCGGACTCGCCAACAGCCATGTCATTCGTATAATTTAATCTATGGTAGTGCCATTGTCTGGTAGGGACGACGCTCTTGTAATAGTTTTACCAAAAGATCTATGGAGTTTTGTAAAACATAGGTAGTTTGTAGTAGTATTAAGATTTCTCAGTTTTCCTGGTTTCAAATACCACATTGTTAAAGCATCTTACGTCTCTATATCCTTGTTTTGGTCTTCAAGCATTTTCGTCAACTTATTTATTCTGGTAAAGTATTTTATTATAAAAATATACTACTTATAATGTTGATTTCATTACTACAATACAAATAAAGTACCTGATAAAACTATTTACTTTTTTATAAACAGGACTAAAATAAACAAAGGTAAAAATAACCGACTCTACTAAATCTACGTACTAAAATAATATGTAACAAAACGAATTGGCATACTGCTAGATCACGAAAGGAATGTACGTAGAGATACGTGAGCATTCTTAAGAATTTTGAATTTGATGATATTGTTTTCCCCGTCTGGTGTCTGCTCTCGTCTAAGATGTGACTCAAACTCGAATCGATGCTGAAATATTTTTTAATAATAAAATGGGATTTGATTCTGAAATTATTTTTTGGCGGAATTTTATTATTAACGGCTACATTTTATAGAAATAGCTTACAACTATCATTAAGATACTTTATATTTGATATTTCAATTACCATCTCTGAAATCGTTCTCAAAATACAAATAAAACTAATGATTTGGGTAAAACCTATAAAATCGTTAAAAATAAAGTAAGCACTAAAACAAAGTTATGACTTTGTGTCAATTTTGGTAATAATTTATAATTATGCATTAAAATTGTTACAAGAAACAAAAAAAAACATCAACTGTTTTACTGTAAATTTAAAATACGTATAAATACAGTGGCAGATAAACGAGATATAAATATTCTTATTCGTTGCGATATTTGTGCAGATAAAAATTCCTTTTCCTAAAAACAATAGACGAAGCCAGCTGATAGACTTGATGCTGAGACATCATGGGATACACCTAATGTTATTTGGGGATACAGAGTCAGCACATTATTATTATTAATATTATTATTATTATTATTATTATTATTATTATTATATTACAAATAAGGGCAGAGGAGCGAGCTCCTATTATGCCCAAAAATCAAAATAAAAAACATCCTTATAAAACTAATACCAATTATAAAGTTAAGTAAACATAAACAATTAAGTATATCATACAAAAGTTGAATGGTGAGACAATAAATAAATAAATAAATAATGCTGTCCAAGAAAAAAAAATCCTATAAATAAAATAAACCACTATCAAGTTTATTTTTAAAGATGTTAACACTAGTTGCCAATATGGTGTCTTGATCCAAATTGTTCCAGATATTAAAGATTCTATTTGGCAAGAAGTTCACCCTGGACCTTGCAGTAGTTTGTTCCCTTTTCAATTTGTATCGATGGCCTCTTAATATTTCGTCTTGATTCAAAGTGAATATAGTGCTTAGGTTCCCAAAGTTATGTTTTAAAATACGGAAGGACATAATTAGATCACCTCGAAGACGTCGCTGCTCGAATGTCGTAAGATGAGCCATGGATAATCTACCTTCATAGTTAGGTCTTACACGACCGTAAGCCAGTCTTGTAGCTTTACGCTGAACATTTTCAAGTAGGATCTTATCACGAATGAGATCTGGATTCCACACTGGTCCGGCAAACTCCAGAATAGGTCTAACGTATATTAAGTAAAGTATACTAACAGAAGTTAGAGATATACGTGTAAAACATTTACGGATCAAAAACAGTTTCGAGTTTGCACGTTTACACACCGACACTATGTGATCAGACCAATTTAAGTCACTATTAATTATCACTCCGAGATCATTGTGGGAGGTTACCGAGTTTAAGGGATGTCCATTAATAAAGTACGGTAGTGATGGGTTATTTTTGCCGATATGTAAAACAACGCATTTTTCAATGTTAAGCGGAAGTAACCATTCTGAGGACCATTTGAATATTGCGTCAAGATCTTGTTGAAGAACATGTTGGTTAATAGTTGGATTCACATATAATTTCGTGTCATCAGCGTAAATGGAAACCTTACTGGATACGATGAGCGGAAGATCACTAGTGTAGACACAAAATAGTAGCGGTCCAAGTACTGATCCTTGTGGGACTCCACTCTTGACTGGCTTATCTAGTGAGTGGTCTTCCCCAACTTGAACCCTGACGTATCTATCGGATAGAAAATCTTCAATCCAAATGTTCAACTTTCCGCGGATACCATAGTGATCCAATTTAGCTAGTAATCGACGTTTTGGAACACGGTCAAAAGCTTTGGAGAAGCAAGAGCCTGTCTCCAGGAGGGAGTGTTAAGTGTTACTTCCTCTCTTGTAAAATTTGGTCATGGATGGGCTGCTACAGTCACACCCGCTTATTGGAATAGCCTTTGTTATAAGCAAAAATATTCCTATAACCGGGATATTTTAATAAACGATCATTGGTGGCTAGTAGAAGTAAATGAATCGAATATAGGTAATAATAGTACATACTATGTACAGCTGCGATAATTACATCGTTTACACCCTTACATTATCTAGTTGCTGATTTTTTGAATTTTTAACTCCTTTAAACGCACAATTTATGTCAAAGTGACGTTACCAGTGGCGGACCAGAATGGAATAGGTTGATTAAATTTAAAAAACAAAACCAAAATAAAATAAATTTTAATCTACTTTACAAAATGAAACAAAATGGAGATTATAGAAAGAAGTTTTTGCTGTTCTTCAAATTTGGCAATTGCTCTTGTTTGTTGCTCGTTATTTAAATGCATTCTAGATATTTTGAACGTGTTTATATATATATATATATATATATATATATATATATATATATATATATATATATATATATATATATAAGGTTCTTGAACTCCTAAGTGGAGCATAGAGCTTCAGTGAAAACGCGCCATCGGGTTCTATTTTGCGCTAAGGCCTTCACCTCATTCCAAGACTTTCCTTGGCCTCTTATCTCGTCCATGATGGATCTTCTCCAAGTTTGTACTGGGCGACCTCTTTTTCTTTTCCCTTGGGGATTCCACTCTGGGGCAGTCTTTGCGATACTGCAACTATTTTTTCGGAGTGTGTGACCGATCCAACCCCACTTTCTGGACTTAATTTCATTTTGTACCCTCTTTTGTTCGGTCAGGTGTAGCAGATCGTCGTTTCTGATGGTGTTAGGCCAGAATATACGAACAATTCTTCGTAGACATTTGTTAACAAAGACCTGCAGCTTGTCTGTGAGGGTGATTGTCACTTTCCAGATTTCACATCCGTAGAGTAGAACAGACATGACATTTGATCGGAATATTCGGATGTTTGTCCTTGTAGTATACTCGCCAGATCTCTAAACAGGGTTGAGCGTGCTGAAAGCTTGTTGAGCTTTTCGTATCCTCATACGAATATCGTCTTCTGTACCTCCGTTTTCTGTTATGACACTTCCAAGATACGTAAAGTTTTCCACATTTTCAATCTGCATATTGTCGATAGTAAATAGCGTGTTGTTCCTTGCATTTATTCTCATGGACTTGGTTTTACTAATATTGATTTTCAAACCTATTTTATTGGCTTCAGTGAAAAGTGTTTCCAATTGGTAAGCCAGATCTTGGAACCTTTGACCTAATAGACAGATATCGTCCGCGTATTCTAGATCGCTTAGGCGTGTGGTTAACGTCCATTGTATCCCTCTTATGTCGGAGTCTAGTTTGGAGAGAACATAGTCTATAGCTATGTTAAAAAGAAACGGAGAAAGCACGCATCCCTGTCTAACTCCAGTAAGTACGTTGAATTCGTTACTGTTGATCCCATTGTGTGTCACGCTGCATTTCGCATCAGTATATAGTGACTTTATAATAGAAATTATTTTTTGCGGGATGTTTCTTAGCTCTAAAATTTTCCATAGAGCAACGTGAGACAAGCTATCAAAGGCACGTTCAAAATCAACAAAAACCATGTATAGGGGTGTGTTCCATTCAACCGACTGTTCCATTATTACCCTCACAGTATTAATATGGTCTATGCAGGAGGATTCTGGCCTAAAGCCTGCTTGATTAGCTCGAAACTCAACCTTGTTTGTTATTCTTTTCAGTATGATTTGAACGTGTTTAATAGCGTTTTATTTTTTTTTTTATTATGGGCGAAATTTTTGACAAGCACTTTAACATTTTGGCAAATCTATACGACACTGCAATTTAACAGTATTACAGTATAAAAATTAAGGTGTAAACTATTCAGTGACCAAAGCTGTACATAATATGTATAGTGGAGAAGTGAGAAGTCTGGGACAAGGGATGTGTGGGACATTTCAAATTTCCCATTTTTATATGTGAACTATCAGTTCTGTACTTTCTTACCAGATGTATTACTGGTTGTAGCATTTCCCATTCGTTTAGTGTTGGAGAATCACATGTGTTGTTATAAAGAGAGGACAATATTGATTTTCATTTTTAAAGGTAAGAATTTAACTTGTTTGTAAATTATTTTCTCTGATTATTATAATATTTCATGGCAATATAGAAACCAATATAATGATAAGCTTTTATTAAAGTTTGTAAATTATATAATACAAAAGCTGGGGCACCTTAAGGTTATGTTTGTTCACTGGTTTATTGTAAAATGCTCCACTGGGAGGACTAAGACATAGCATACGTGGGAGGTCTGGGACATAATTTTAATTTGATATTATTTAATTTTTTTTAATAGTATATTTTTGCTTTGTTATAGTGTAAGATGCCTTATAAGTGGAAAAAGAAAATTCTGAGGGGACTGCTCCATTAAAGTCTCGCATTGAGGAGGCCATTCAGCAGATTAAAGAAGGACACAGCATAAATTAAGTAGCAAAGACTTATAGTATTTTAAAATCGGCTCTTCAACGCCATTTAAAGAAATATGATAAAGCTCCCAACAAGGAATACGTTGTTTTTTATTCTAATTTGATATGTGGTATGGTATTCTCTGAAAAGCAAGAATTGGCTTTAGTAAAATACATCCTGGCTGCAAGTAGAATGCATCATGGTTTAACATCAGTTTAGGTCAGAATTCTAGCGTGGAAATATGCAAGTGCCCTGAAACTGACTATGACTGGTTCAAAGGCTTCATTGAGCGCCACAAAGAACTTAAGAACTTTCGCTAAGTACTTTTAACGTTTCCACCACATTGTAGTCACAGACTGCAGCCCCTCGATGTGTCTGTTTTTGCCCCATTTAAAATTCAATATAACAGAGTTTGTAATGATTGGCTACTGAATCACCCAGGCAAAACCATATCTATCTACTGCATAGGTGATCTTGTCGGGCAAGCTTACCCTTTGACTGTAACGCAGAACATTGTCGCTCTGTTTCGAAAGACTGACATCTACCCTTTCAACAATGAGCCATTCACCAAAGCAGAATTTCTAATGTCTTCAGTAACTGACCGGCCTCCTCCATTTGCACAAGCTAATAATACTTCTTTCTTAACAAAGCAAGAATATCCTGAAATTAACCATACCGCCAGTTCACATTATTCCTCAAAAGATCTTCTACATCTTTTGAAAAAAACATTAACTTATGAAGACTTTAATGGCACTCATGGATATTTACATGTATTATTTACCGTGTACCAATTGTAACAAAATATACATAGGAGAATCATCTCGTAAACTTTTTCTTGTCATGTCATTGGAACTAGCTAACGACGTCATGTCATAAAACTCCATATTCGCTATAATTTCTCATTTAACTTCTTTTCTATAATTTCTATTAAAAGCAGAAATAATTCCTTAATTTATTTGATGAATCAGTTGTATTGGCGGACAAGAAATGGATTGCTACAATCTTCAACCTCATATTCGGTTTATCAGCAGAGCAGTTATCAATAAATAAAAGAACGATTCTATTTTTTTTTCTGCCATTTTCTTGTAGAAGTCAGTAAGCCATTCCTTAAACAGGATGATTGTTATATAAGCATTTTTATTGAAACTGTGTTTTCTGGCAATGAATTTACGCATTTAAAACAACTTGTATTTTTTGATTTTGTTATAATAAAAAGTGAGAATTTGTGGATTTTATCGAAATTAGCACAACAGATAATCGTTAATCTGTCCTTTGGAACTTTTCTGCCTACAGCTTTGTCTCCTGGGAAACAAAAGGTGCTGTCTGGAGTAGCACGTTGGTTGATAATTTTTATTTAATGAAGATAACGCATCTGTTAACTACGTATTTGCGGCAGATACGAACTATTTTTCCATTTGCAGAACCATCCATTTGTCGCTTTGAAGTTACCCAAATTTTCGTCTATTTCTTTAACTTTTTCAAATGACCGCTGATAGAAACATTTCGGGTCCTCTTGTCAGTAAACCCTTGGCTATTACCTGTTCGATGTCGGAATCTTTCCAATACGCTTTAATTTTTAGGTTGATTTTGAACTAGCTGGCTAATCATTTATAGCCTGACAAAACTGTCTTGGTTTTCAATAGTTTGCTCACCTGAGTTTGTGAAATTTCAAACTTTTGAACACTTTCGATTTGACTACACTTGGATTGTTTTGCGTATTAAATTACAATACCTGTTCATTTTAAAGTAAGATCCATTCTCTTTAAATTTAATGACGACATAATCCACTTACTACGCAAACACGTAGATTTCTGGATGAATTCTAAACGTTTCTTAAAATTTTTCTTAAAATTTATTAACAGGCCACGGTGTGGATGAGCAGAAGGAAAAGTACTTTATGGTCTGTGGATGTTTCGGGGAAGGACCGAATTGGTATTCATAACAAAGTAGTAAAGTATTTATCAACTGACAGACCCTAATAAATCAGACATCATTTAAATTTTTAGGAAATTGTACATTAAAAGTAATTCGTTCAAAATATTCTATTAAGCTCTGTTAGTTTATCAAAACGTATAGCTATAACCGGACAAACTTATTAATAAGTAAATGGAAACGTTTAGAGACCTCAAATTTCTATTCCTTAAATCGGGATATTCCTAGAACCGGGATTTTAATAAGCAGGTTTGATTAGATCTAGACTCAGCAACAACAGGTATCATGTCCTGGGCTATGAGGATGACCTGGTCACCTTAACCCACCACAAATTTAATGGTACACTCAGGAATAGAATGCAACAGGATCTGACAGTAGCTACAGACTAAATTTTAAATGTAGGGATTAGCATAAGATCCCAGAAGTCCAAAATGATCAAATTTACCAGATGGAGAAATTTAGAGGGATTTAATGTTCTAAGCTTAAATGGTACAAATCTAAATCTGGTTGTAAAGTTAAGTATCTCAGTGTAATACTAGGTAATGGAAGTTTTTCTTAAGTTTCCTAATATACCATTGGAAGATGCTGTAAAGCAAAACATGTTAGGTTGGCAACATTATACCAAAGTTAATAAACATTGTAGTGATCATCAAGATCAACACAGTTGTGGAGAAAAAATTCAGTCAAGAATTATTTTATTTTATATACCTTTTTAAACAATATCTTATCTCATATTTAAATATGAAGGGAACGAAATGCATTATCTAAACCTTAAATCGAAATACAACATCCAGAGAGAAAACTTGGCTCTCAATAAACATTGCTCTTCAGCCCTTATTTCATATTTCAAGATTAATTATATTTTTAAACCAATCTAAATACGTTCTAGTATCCCAGTTTATAATTAAGTTGGATACTGACCCATCCATATCGTTCTTCGTCGTTCTTTTAAAGAAAAATCAATCCCAGGTTTTTATTACTGTGTTTACCGAAAACCCACCCATAACAACCGGTACTTGTATGCCAACTCCTATCACTCACCTTTACAAATTAATTTCTGTAATTAACACCCTTGTTTTCAGATTAATATGTCTTTATGATGATTCGAGTAGATGAGTAGATCTGTTGATTTCTTTTCTTTAACACGAGCCCTCATCCAAAATGGTTACCGCAAAAAGTATATCAATAGGAGCATTCATAGGGATGAATCTCAATTCCAATCCAAAGAATCAGATCCTCATCATAGGAAAGGTGTCATCGACAATGAAGAAAATGCAATGCCACAATGAACATCTGAAATGAAGAAAAATAGTGACAATATTCACCTCTCAACATAACTCATCTCTTTTACATTCCGCAATATCCGCAAAGATAACATTCCAAATGCACAACCTTTTGTTAAAGAGTTCTTGGGCAGATTTCTCACGATCTTACATAGGACAAACCAATCGTGGAATTCAAAATGGAATTTATGAACATTTAATTCCGTCTAGATCAACATATTCTCCATAGAGGTCACAAAGTTAATTTTGAAAATTCTAAAACTATAGCCCCTATCCGATTCTACAAACCAAGAGTTATCAGAACTGAGACCTGAGACGTGAGACCCCGGAAGCCTTAGACTTTAGAAAGAAACTCGAAACCTCTTTATATATATATATATATATATATATATACATATATACATATATATACATATATATATACATATATATATATATATATATATATATATATATATATATATATATATATATATATATAAATATTTTAGTAAATCATAATAATTGTTTTTTGTCGTCGAATTTGAGTCCTTTTGTGCCATGTAATGTTTGTTTAAGTTATTATTTTCTGGAAAATAGCATGGCAAAAATTACCAGTAACAAGAAAAAGGAGATTGCATAATCATAAAGTTACTTGTCAGTTCTTTATTTCCGCTAAAGTTACGTTATGTTTATGTCCAGTTATAAGGCATGCATACTGAACTTTCGTTAAAGGTATTTTTAGTCAAGAATTTATTATTACTCCCGTTATTAAGTTCATCTTCGGAAATTACACGACTCGACTTACGCCGTGAAATTTCCTTCCGAAGCTTTAATTAGCAAAAAGCGCTACTTTTTATATTTGATGGAGTGAAATAATATATAAATACAACATATACAATATATATACAACATATACAACAATACGAATACAACAATAAACTTTGGAAGTAAGATACAGACACATTATTAGAAAAAAATGTAATCACAAAAATAAAATGCGTTTCATAACTCATGCTTACACAGTTGTTTTGCTAGTTTAAAAAGATACAGTTATTTTAAGACATGGTATTTTTTACATTGTTTACATGAAACAGTATTTACCTGTTTGGTTATAGCATAAAATAATTAAAAAAATATCGTATGTTTCCCATATTGAATATCTGCACATATGCTATAAAGCTATTGAATAGTCGTATTTTAAGATATAAAGAATATTTTTAAGTGGGTAATGCACCAGTTATCCATTTGCAATTAGTAAAAAATTACAAAAACATTCTGTGTTTCGCAAATAGTTAGAATTTTAATTGTTAAGTGTTTAGTGACCTAACCGTTAAATCGACCCTAATGTGTGATCAGTTCAATAGAGTCAGTAAGTTAATAGTACAAAAATATTTATTTGATTGAAGTAATTGTTATATATAATTTCTACAAATACCTTTTTAGGAATGTATCGACTTAAACCACAAAGAGATAATTTTCCGCTAAAGTTATCGATTTCGTTGAAAATTAGATTAAGCCCGCGTTCCAAATCTACGTCATGCGGATCAGTAGATAATTTATTCTGAGTATGAGAAATTATACATCAGAGAAATGAGAACCCTAGATGGATTTACTTAAATTTGACACAATTGGTCCGGAAGAGCATACATTATCGCAAGAGATTTCACTTGACGGAAGACTTCAAAGATTTTGGATCGTCATTACCAAAATTATTATAATTGTATATAAATCTACAAACAAGGGTAGCCAATTTAGTTTTAATATGTATCTGGCTAGGAATACAAAAAATAATATTAATAAGTTAAATTGTTGATACTATTATTGTATCATCATCACACAGCCTGGAGGATACCCTGCTGAACATAGATTTTCCTCAAATGTGTCCAGTGCTCCGGATCTTGATACCGGATATCAAGAACGACAATACACAAAAAAAAACTAGTTTTTTGCGTTATAAGTTTAGTAGGTGACTATAAAACTAAAATACAGGAGCATTGTAGAAATGCTGGTCAAGCTGGCAACACTTATTATAAAATCGCGGAGTAGTCGTCAATCATCTTTGTAAGTTTAGTAGAAATTTGGCTTGATAAGTAAGTAGTAGTACATTTCATCTTTTGTTATGGATAAATAGTTACTGTTATGTTCACTAAACAAGTAATTTACCATGCAGTTTAAACAAAGTAACAAAAGTTTGATTTATAACTTAAATTATAAAAAACAAAAAACAGTTACCAGAGGATCTGATTCAAATTATTAAAAAATAGGATTTTTTTGCCGACATTAAGGAGTAGTCACGTCCACTATGTGCAATATATCCTATTAAGTATTCTCAAATAATTTATTGAAGCTGTTCTATTGAAACTTAAAGTGCAAGCATTTATCAAAAAAAATGCCAGATTTTTTAAAATAAAAAAAGCTAAACTTCAAGGTAGATGGAAGAAAATAGCTGCGTTTTCTTTAAGAAACAAAAACGCTGTTTGTGGCCAGTTTAAAAATGGCTAAGAGTGGAAAATCACATACAATTGGAGAAAGACTTATTTTACCAGCTGCCAAAGACATTGTAATTGTATTTTGGTGAGAAGGCAGCTAAACAATTGAAGTTAGCCGTAGAATACTTAAAATGGCCAATGATGAAGTCTCGCATTTTTTTCGTCTTGCAAATGGACGAAAGTAACGATGTGACCAATTTTGCCGCTTTTTGCACGGAAATAAAATAAAAAAAGAATTCTTATTTTGCGAGCCCTTTCAATGACAACATAATTCGAAATCTTTAATAAAGTAAATGATTTTATTACAAAACCTATTTGGATTGGCTGAATTTGTGGTATATTTAGATAGTGCACGTGCAATGAGAGGAAAGCATGGAGCCGTTGTAACAAAAATTAAAGCAGTCGCACTGGAATATGTCTTTTTTCACTGTAGATTACATGTACAAGTTTTAAAAACTAAGGAGATGTCAGATGATTGTCAAGAATTTCGAATTCGAGACTGTTTCGGCTTCTGTGTTCCGAAATGAGAAATATTCACGACAGTTTGCTTCTACATACAGAAAGTAGGTGGCTTTTAATACGAAAAGTGTTTTGGGCTACTTTTCAAAGTTCAAATATTACTAACTAAACAAAATCATGGACTGAAAGACAAGTTTACTGACGAAATTTAGTTGAGCCAAATATCTGAGTGATAAATTTACCAGACTAAACGATTTGAATTTGAGTTTGGCAAACAAACAACTCGCTTTGTTATTATTAATAAGGTTTGATGGTTCAAGGAGCTTGAACTTGAAACCTGGAAAAAACCTTGACACCTTGAAAAAAAATTTTGAAAATAATTTACTCCACCACTTTTCAAAACTTAAAAGCTTCGTTACTGATAATGAAATTAACAGTAATTCTGATGTATTGTTACGTTGTAGGATTCACTGTGGTAAATTAATCAAGAAAAATAATAATGGATACTTCACAGAAAATTATTCCAAATTTGAATGGATACGCAATCTCTTTCTTATTGAGTCGTCGACCGAGGGTTTAAGTGCAACTGAAAAAGAAAGACTGATTAATTTGTCGTGTGGTGGTGAACCAAAATTAGACTTTGGTGAATTTTGAACAAGAAGGAATTTTGATTTTCCTTCTTTTCTAAAACGCTCTTTAAAATACTTGATACCCTTCTCGACAACATAAACGTGCAAGAACGGATTTTTCGCGATGTTTGACATTAAGAACTTATACAGAAACAACTTTTCACCTTAAATCGAAGAGGATCTTTTTCAAAAAGAGCCACAATCTTTTTTTAGCCACTTTAACACTTGGTGTTAAAGTAAGAATGCTGCGCTACTATGTCTTCTCTGTCTTTTTTTATGGTTTTGAATCTTGGACCTTGAACGAAGATATGAAGAAGCATTGAAAATGCGGCTATATCGGAGAATACATATGATCCCGTGGAGTGACCCAGTCATAAATAAGGAGGTCCTCAGAAAAATGAAGAAGAACGAAGAAGTACTGACCATCATCAAATTTTGACAGTTACAATACTTTGGATACATTATGAGCAATAAATTGAGATATGCCCTCCTACAAGCCATCGTGCCAGGAAAAATATTTAGAAAGCGAGGTCCACGAGGAAGAAAAACATCCTGGTTAAAACACCTCAGAACCTAGTTTAATACAACATCTGTCTAGCCTTTCCGCACTGCTGCAGATACGATAAAGATTGCCAAGATGTGCGCCAGTATTCTTTATGGATAGACGCATTCAAAAAGGTAAGTTATGTGTAAATACCCAAACACAACCCTCCCACTAATTAGTTTATTATTCTAACTACCTATATACAGTACGTTAATCTTTCAGCTGGACATAGATAATATACATTGAGGCAAGTGTGACAACTGCACTTTTTAAAGTCTATGCCAGTATCCCACCACACCTAGCAATAGCCTACAACGCGATTGGTATCTTAATAATCGGCATCTTAGAATATATTATAATAGCTGTACGCATTTTATTTTCAATTGGAACCGTGAATCGAAGATTATCGTTTTAAAATATTTAGTCACACTTCTTCAGAAAAGGTTTAAATAATTAAATAGTATAATGAAGGCTATTGTTTGTCAGAATGTGTAGATCTATTTGCTAATACTTTCGAAAATAGCCCCATAGAATGGAGTTTTGTGAAGCTGCAATAAATCTATCTCTCGAACATGATAATTTTAAAAAAAATATCCATTTCACCTATTAATCGTCATTTTCTGTACGAGCTCATCACAATTTTTCCAGAACGCCGTATTGTTCTCAAGAAAATGAACATCGAAGTATTCTAAATCGGAGCCAACGTCCTCAAAAACTTTATGTACGGACCGGCATTTTAGGTAAGCATGTAATTAGTCCATTTTTTAGTCAGTAAGGACTGAATTCAGCGAAATATCTTAAAACGTTTTTATTAAAAAAAATTCCTTTATAAAAGGTATATTAATATATAAACCCTATTGGACTACATTACAGAACGTTTTTGGAAAAACTCATGTTAAAAAAATCAGTGTTATCTGGATTTAAATGTTTAAAGCCACTAAATATGTGGTTAAAAACCCTTTAAATGTAGTTATTCAAAGTTAATCTAACTTTGCTTAAGTGCATTGCAATAACTTTAAAATATTTACGTAGCAGAACTCCCTCGATGTACACCCAATTGAGTCTCAATTGATACTGAAAGTTATAGCTTCTGCAGCCTTGACGACAGCAGTGGACTTGAGAAAACGCAGTTGCCATACATTCCTCAATGTATATTACCTATTTCCAGCTGAAAGATTTAAGTACTATATAAAATCTAAAAATATAACCTTAAAAAATTTTACTCTTGTGTTGAATTTTATTTTGTCCATTACTATGCTCTTAGATTTCTTAAGACTTCATTTTCTTCTGTTACTTTTTTATGTAGACCTGACTCTGTTTTTGAATATGCCTTCAATAAGTTGTCGTTTCATCGTTTTCGTGGTCTTCCTATTGATCGTCTTCCTATTGGGGAACCGTCTCTTGTCGTCCTTATTACTCTATTTGTTATCATTCAGCTTATACGATCATTCCATTCTACTTTTCTATTTTTTAATCAGTTCTTAATGTTCTTCACCTTGCATCTACGTCGTATATCTGTACTTCTAGCTCTATTTCATAGTGTCTTGCCATCAATTTTTGTAAGTGTTTTCATCTCTGCTGTTTCTAACTTTATTTTTATCCTGTCTGTGTCAGGTCGTGTTTCTGCCGCGTATGTCATTATTAGTCTGATAACTGTTTTGTAAATTCTGCCTATCATTTCTTTCCCAATATTTTTATTTCTCCATATTGTTTCATTCAGGAAGCCTGCACCATTGACTTGATCTTCCACTTCAGTTTCGAGCTTTCCGAAGCTAATAATGTGATGCGAAGAGATTTAAACTCCATCTCTTGTTCTATTATCTGACCTGCTATCTCCAATTTACATCTTAGTAAATTTGCTGTTGTAACCATGCATTTTGACTTTTTTTGGGGAAATTAACTTTAAATTTTCTGGCGATTATATTAAATTGGCGCAGCATACGTTGGAAATCGTCTTCACTTTGAGAGAGTAGTATTGCGTTGCCTGCGTAGCAGATTTTAAGTTGTTTTTCTCCTATTTGGTATCCTTTTTTAGTTCTTACTTTTTTTATTATTTCATCCATAATCAGGTTAAACAATAGAGGACTCATGGAATCTCCTCCCTGTCTTATCCCATTGCCAGCTTCAATAGGGTCGGTTAGTTCTTCTTCCACTTTTACTTTTATTGTATTGTTTTGGTAGATATTTTCAATCGTTTTGATTATTCCTAAAGGTATTTTTCTTGCTTACTATAAGCGGTTAACGTCCTTTCATTGAACCCGGCGTAATGCCTTCCTAAGGTCCACTAAACATAGATCTTAAAACATAAATTAATTAATATAAAATAAAATGGTTAATTACTTACTGACCAGACTGTAAAAATAACACATCACGTATGTTTATATTCTTATTAAATTACAATACCTAATGAAATAAGAACAATAACCTCGTTTAAAACAAATCAAAATATTAGCTTTGTGGTGATTTAATAATCACTTTTTATATTCATTAAAACAGCGAACAATTTTATTGGGCCGCTAGAATATAATTTATTTTAATTTTTAATTTACCCGTATATCTACGTTTAGAGATATTAATCGCAAAACCTTTGGAAAAGAAGTAAACTATTTTACATCCTTTTTGCATACCTTTAATCAAGCTGTACAGCCTTTAAGAGTATTCAGCGTTTTCATAAACTAGCGGAATTCTACAATCTTCTAAGGGGTAGTATTACGTCAATTTTCTTTTTTGAAAAGAATCCTTTAATTCTCTCGAGTCCGGAGCAGAGCAGGGCACAGCACGCTGGCGCTGTCTTCAAATAGAATTCTCAAACAAAATCAGGTTTTATCATCGATTTTTCCTTCAAATCCGAACCAGAGCAATTCGGGTGATGTATAAGAATTTTTATTATTTGTTCAGGTGTCTTATTGCTCGATCTGACAAAAACAGTAACAGACAGGATGAGGAAAAAGAAACGGAAAATAAACACGACAGACAATCAACGAGAACCTTATTTCCGGGAAACTCCATTTTCGGGCGCACTGTTCACATTTTTCGCACTGAAAGAACCTCCTATAGATAATTGCAATCAATAGTTCCCCTATGGCCAGAAATTTTTGATTGAACCGATAACTTCTCTTCCACTAACTTCGAAATATTGAATTAAGTTTCTTTTCTTGTTTTAACGATTTATCAGATTTTTTTAGTATTGCCAAATAAATACTATACGGGACTATTTAAGACGATTAGTAAAAATAGTTTATCTAATTTAAGTTTTCTATTTCCTCTGTGCAAGTAATATTATGTCAGCTTTTATATATTGGCATGATATACGAAAAGATTACTTTCTATAATACAAGACTAAAAAATTGTTACTCGGTAAAATTTCCACAAATGAATATTTGATAAATATTATACAGATAAATCTATTAAATATGTTTTTATGTACTTACGTGGGTTTAAATCTAAATAATCAAATAAAATTATGAAAATACTTAAACTTAAACGATAATTTGCTCCAGGTTATTGTACTAAATGGCATTGAAATACAAACACCCATCATAAATTATTAAATTTTAATAAAATGTGATCCACATGTTTTTATGTACTTACGTGGGTTTAAATCTAAATAATCAAATAAAATTATGAAAATACTTAAACTTAAACGATAATTTGCTCCAGGTTATTGTACTAAATGGCATTGAAATACAAACACCCATCATAAATTATTTAATTTTAATAAAATGTGATCCACAGGTTTATCTTGGCCAAACAATAAATCATTAGAATTTTAGCCATATTAGTTTAGGTTTTTATATTTATTTTTTTTTCTTTTTCTAAATTTTGCTTACCAATAACAATTTATGTTTAGAACCGATCAAAATTTAGCAATGTGAGGTTCTTCCGTCAACTGAAAAAGTTTATTAGACGGCGGATGGTTGACCTAAGAGAAACCGTACTTTCAAAACGGTTTTCGAGAAATTGCGAACAGGATTCACAGAAGTTTAGATACTGTATTAGGATCGGGAATGATGTCAAGAAAACCCATCACTAAGATAAGGGACACAGCACAGCGCCGAAAAATAATAGAGCATTAAGGTCGTCGCCTAAAGCTATGGTTTTTTAGAACAGTGAGCGAAGCATTACTCACAGTCAGTCGAACGCCGCGCACGTTCGTCAAAATCAAAGAAATGGTTCTCTGTAATAACGGTTTGTTAGGTTCTGCTGAGCTGCGCGCACTGCAGAGCGATAGCCGTGTACGTCGACGGTGTGCGCTGGAATCAACTGCGATTTGATTTGGACGCAAACGTTCAGCTGAGCTCATAGCATACACATCTATACCGAAATTATAATTGTATTTTTATGTAGTTATTATTATTGTAATAATTAAGTGATATCTACTAAATTTTCTCCCGGGAGTTCGGCCCTGAATGAGCCACCGAAAGGCGTGTTTATTTTGGTCTCAACAAATTTGCAAATTTTATGCAGTAATTATAACAGTTTATTTATAAATAGTTAAGTGACAATTACATGAAACACCAGTAAGTGAACACATCATATTAGTTTTCATTAATATAACGTGATCAACCAGTTTTTGGTTGATTGTTAATTTAACAATTATCAATAAGATACGACTCAAGAAATATTATTCCAGTTTTACTACCTGTTTGATTACTAGGCAGGTCCGTATTATTTTTTAACACATGTTCCGTGTTAAAATCAAAAATGGAACCCAATATTCAGAGTCTCTCTAACATACCACAAGTATCGCAATTACAGACAAATACCAATAAAACCTATTCATCAGCAGCTTCTACACAATTTCCCCCAAAACACCAAGCAATTGTCTTCAGCGCTTTAGAAAATACTCGACTGCAAGATTACTTAATTCCTTTGGGTAACCTAATTCATCCCAAAAATATTATATTTTCCTCCCGACTATCCAATAATCGGATTTGCATGTACCTTGCAAACAAAAAAATCGTGGACGAATTCATGCAAAACCATGGACACATACAAATTCAGAACAATATTTTACAAGCTAGAAGATTAATCTCACCAGCGGAACGGATTGTTTTTTCAAACGTATGTCCAACAATACCACATAGTCAGTTAATTGATTATCTACAAAGTATTGGACTTAATATGGTCTCTCCTGTCACTTTTCTGAAAATAAGTTCTACCCTTCCGGAATATAATCATATTTTAAGTTTCAGAAGACAAATATATGTCAGTCCCCATAATATCTCCTTACCCGACTCATTCACCTTAGACTTCGATAATACAACATATCGAATATTCTTATCTCAAGAAACTATGGCCTGTTATAACTGCAAAAAGTCTGGACATATCGCCACCAACTCTCCCGATAAACTAGAATCAACAACAAATTTAATCGATTCTAATAACAGTCAATCTACTACTCCTTTCACCCCTGACATCATGCCTCAACCTGCATCAACATCCATATCAAACGAACAAATTTTAGTCCAAGAAAAATTAGCAAATAATCTGAGCAATCCTAATGGTCAAGAAGAAGTTAACACCTTGGAAATCTGCAAAGCAATCAATATCGATCTTCAGCCAAAACGTAGTATCAATGATGTTCTTACGTCTCCAGAAACAACTCATACAGAAAAATCATTTGTTGTACCTACATGCAAACCTAGAGCCAAGAAAGTTAAAAGCAACGAGGAGCATACATGCATAAAATCAACAAAATCATATGACCTTGAACCTGCCAAAGATTTTATATAAAATCATTTACCCACATTTGTTCTCAATTTTGACCAATTAAATCTACTTCTAAGCAATGTTAGCGGCGTGCAAGATCCTTCTAACATAATTCAAGAGTTTACTTCTGACCTTTTGGGATTAGTTCATATGTTAACTAAAGTTCATCCGCAATTAAAAGATAGATCAACCAAACGTTATATCACCTTCTTAAAAAAGAAAATCCTCCGACACTTGGGTAACGACATCTCTGAATCCGAGGGCGAGTCATCTCAGGTTAACCCGTAAATTCATATTTTTCGTATATAATACAATTCACTAAACTACTGCAATGGAATATAGATGGATTTTTCCATCGACTCCCAACCTTACAAAAACTTATTTGTGAATTCTCTACCGAAATAATATGTCTCCAAGAAACAAATTTAAACCCCCAAAAAAACTATAATTCCAAATATTTTAACATTTTTAGAAAAGATAGAGTACATGACAATAATTTCTCTTCAGGTGGTGTTATGACACTTGTCAAAAAATCTTTGGTTGCAAATGTTTTTCCTGTCAATAGTAACATTGAAACTATAGTTATAGAGATCACCGCTCCCGTTCCAATTTTTATTTGTAACATTTACCTTCCATCTAGTTCTTCAGCTACATATGAAGATTTAAAAAGCCTTATCGAACAGATACCCTCTCCTTGAATCATCGTAGGTGATTTTAACGGTCATAACTTTATTTGGGGATCTAAGCGTACTGATCACAGAGGAACACTTTGAGAAAAGGTAATGCAGGATCTTCAATTAAATTTTCTAAATGACGGTTCACCTACAAGATTTAACATCTGCACTGGAGAATCCTCCGTGATAGATTTAAGCCTCTGTGATCCAGGTCTTGCTCCGCGTCTCTCTTGGAATGTTCTCGAGTATACTTATGGTAGCGACCATCACCCTATTACCATTGAGAATCTCTCAGGTCAGCCTTGCCCAATATCATTCTTGCCCAAATGGAATATGAATTCGGCTAAGTGGATCGATTTTGAAAATTATATAGATAAGGCTGTGGAGAGTCTTATACTGAATGATAATATTAACGATTCTTTAGGTACTTTTAATAGTGTCATTCTGCAGAGTGCGGAGCTCTTCATCGGCAAAACAAAGCCCATTAAAAATCATGTTTCTGTGCCTTGGTGGAATTCGGAGTGTAACGAAGCAGTACGTGCCAGCAAAACAGCTTTTAATAGATTTAAGAAGCATAAAACACTCGAAAATAAAATTAACTACAAAAAAATGAAGGCCAGAGCTCAACGTTTAATAAATCAAACAAAAAAATCCAGTTGGGCCCAATATGTCTCTAGCATTAACAGCTCCACTCCTGTAAGAGAAGTATGGAAGAAAATACGTAAAATTTCTGGTATAAAGGAGTCATCCCCAATATCTAGTCTCAAAATAGGTAATCGAATTGTCACCTCTCCTCTTGAAATTGTTAATACATTAGCTAAAAACTACAGAGAAATGTCTTCCAATGAAAATTTTGACCCGGTATTTTTGGAAAATAAACTAGAGGCCAAAAGGTCTAACCTCTATTTAGAAAACTATAACATTCCATTAAACGCTTCTCTCACGTTACAAGAACTAAACTACTCACTGAACGATCTAAAAGAAACAAGTCCTGGGCCTGACGATATCCCAAGTATTTTCTTAAAGCACCTACCCACTTCCGCTAAAAATTACATGCTTCAATTATTTAACTTCATTTGGCAGCGACACCAGTACCCATCTGTTTGGTCAAAATCTATCATTCTCCCATTTCTTAAAAGCCAAAAATCTCGTCTAGACCCCAATTCCTATAGACCGATAAGCCTAACTTGTGCAATGGGCAAGCTACTAGAAAAAATTATTAACTCAAGGCTGATTTGGCATCTAGAAAATTCGAACTTACTTATAAACGAACAAAATAGTTTCCGACAAAACCGATCCGGTATAGACAACATATTGGACCTGGAAAGTGATATTCACGAATCTCTGGCAACAAGCATTCTATCGCAGTATTTTTTGACTTAAGTAAAGCATTTAATACATGTTGGAGATTCAACATTTTAAAAAAGTTACAGTCATGGAACATTTGTGGAAATTGCCTTCATTTTATCAAGAACTTTCTAGAAAACAGATCTTTTCGTGTAAGAGTTAACAACTTCTATTCCGAAATGCAGGAGGAAGAAAATGGTATCCCTCAAGGCTCAATTATTAGTCCTACACTTTTCTTAATTGCTATTAATGACATAATCAAGAACCTCAAAAAACCTTTAAAAGCACGTTTATATGCAGATGACTTGGTGGTTTACGTAAAAGGCAAAGATATTAATTTAACTTAAACGATTTTGCAAACTTTCTTACAAAAACTCGAAAAGTGGTCTCGCGATACTGGTTTTCAATTCTCGATTACAAAAACCGTTGGTATGGTATTCTCAAAAAAGAACTTCTCAAATAATCCCAATCTCAAGTTTTTCAATACATCGCTATCCTTCAAATCATGTGTAAAATTCTTGGGTATGTGGTTTGATAATCAACTTACTTGGAAAGAACATATTAGACAATTAGTTTCGACTTGTCATAAGAAACTTAACCTAATGAGAACACTGTCAAATAGATTTTGGGGCCAAATAGAACTCTAATTAGATCAAAAATTGATTATGGATCAATCGCTTACGCCTCTGCTTCCCCCACATTGTTAAAACAACTAGACTCTATTCACAACACAGCACTTAGACTCTCTCTTGGCGCATTTCGAACGTCACCGATGGAAAGTTTATATTCTGAAAGTGGGGAGCCTTCATTATATCACCGCCGAATTTCCTTAACACTTTCACACGCAACGTCAATAGCCTCAAATGTAAACAAACCTCTATTTAATAATACGTTCACTAATAAATATATAAATCTCTTTACCAATAGTACCAAACATAAGCCTTACTATGAGCGAGTACGGTGTTACCTGAGATGTCTTAATATAGAATTCCCAAATACCTTTCCAATCAATATTAAAAGCCCCTCTCCTTGGATAATTAATACCCCAAATTTAAATACTTGTCTAACCCAATACAACAAACATATTAACTGTTACGCAGAGATTAAGAATAATCTAGATCTAATTCTCCGTCAGAATTACGAACATAGCTATAAAATCTTTACAGATGCATCTAAGTGTGATAAAGGAGCAGGTGCTGCATTCGTTACTCCAAGCGATACATATCAATTTCGTCTTCCAACCTTCTTTTCGATTTTCTCTGCTAAGCTCTATGCAATGTTTAAAGCTATCATTCATATAAATTCTAATAACATTCCTAACTCTGTTATCTTAAGTGACTCACTAAGCGCCCTTCAAACCCTTAAACAGATCTATCCTAAAGGTTCCCTTGAGAAACTGATAAAACTAGAACTCATGAAGGCTCAAGAAAATTCTAGGAGTATCAGATTTATATGGATTCCATCCCACATTGGCATTGCTGGCAACGAAAGTGCGGACCAGTGCGCGAGTGAAATTGCTAAATGTGCCGATATAGAAAAAGCCGAGAATCGAAATACCGCGAGTAATATAAAAGCTTTTATAAAAAATCGAGTTTTATGCAAGTGGAAAAACGAATGGCAATCTTCTAAAACATCACTGAAGCAAATTAAAAATGACATTACAGCTTGGCAACCCTCAACCAGGAACAGAAGAGAACAATTGGTGATAACTAGATTACGAATTGGACACACGAGACTTACTCACTCATATTTACTGTCCAAAAGTGATCCACCTATTTGTGAAACATGTAATGTACAAATAACCGTTAACCATTTATTAATTGAATGTCATAGATTTGCCCATTTTCGTCTTACATTTAACATACCTAACAATTTAAGTAATTTATTAGGCACTAATTTTTCTGTCATTAATATCGTAAATTTCTTAAAATCTATAGGAATATTTTATAAACTCTAATTTTGTAATTCTGTAGCCGTCGCTAATAACCATTATGGTG
The DNA here is from genome assembly GCF_040954645.1 of Diabrotica undecimpunctata. Lineage (NCBI taxonomy): Eukaryota > Metazoa > Arthropoda > Insecta > Coleoptera > Chrysomelidae > Diabrotica > Diabrotica undecimpunctata. Next base: position 147,309,955 of record NC_092803.1, read on the forward strand.
GATGCGGCTGTAATCTCTAAATAAAAAAAAAAAATTTCTCCCGAGGAAGATGAAAGACTAGTGGATCTAGTACAAATTTTAAGACAGTTCCAAATAAATCCCTGGAAAGTCTAAAATATTCTCGAAATTTTTTCTCGTTTTGAGACAATCTTTCTTCGACTGTTAATTTAAAAGCACCTTCTGTATTGAAACATAAAAAAATTTCATTTGCATTTTTATTTCTTTTATTTACATTTAACGTTATTAACTCTTCTTCTTCCTAGTCTCCTTAGAGTAATAAAATTATTGCGTTAAGTTTGCGAAAATTCATTTTTTTAAACGTACAACCTTGAGAGAATAAACATGAAACTAATTTCTAAACTTGTTTTTAGAGCGACAAAATATTTATGCGAATTAATCTAACAAACCGGCTCACCCAAAACTGCCTTAAGTCGAGTACAACAGATTCTGCTGTATGTGTATGCTGTGCGCTGCGTACTGTTTTAACAAACCTTAAGCTACGGTTAAAACAAGGAAAAATTTTGAGAATACTTTAGACTTTCCAGGGATTTATTTGGAATTCTTACATTTTATAAGGGATGATATTACTAAAAAAAACCCTACAACGGAAGACATCACCTAATTATTACAATAAGAATATCTATATAAAAACACAATTATAATTTCGACATAAATGTGTACGCTGTGCGCTCAGCTAAACGTCTGCGTTCAAATCAAATCGCAATTGATTTCAGCGCACACCGTCAACGTACACAGCTATAGCTCTGCAGCGCGCTCAACTAAGCAGAACCTAACAAACCGTTATTATAGAGAACCATTCCTTTAATTTTGACGAACGTGCGCGGCGTTCGACTGACTGTGAGTTATGTGTCGCTCACTGTTCTAACAAACCATAGCTGTAGCTTAAGCTATATTTTTTTAGAACAGTGAGCGACGCATAACTCACAGACAGTTGAAGGCCTCGCACGGCGTCAAAATCAAAGGAACGGTTTTCTATGATAATGGTTTGTTGAGACAGCCTGAGAATTCTTAATAGACTAATCAATGAAATACAGTTATTATATTGTAGTTAGTTTGGATATTGTTGTAGCAGTACTAATAACGCAGACAATGTCTTTATGTTTGCTAATTTTTTATGAAAACTCATCTTAAGTTGTCTTAAATATTGTTTAACTTTTTTACGTTTTATCATTCTGGCTTTACAACTCTGCGTGAGTCCTAGCCTCTTCAAGAATTTTTCTCCAGTCGTCCCTATCCATCACCTTTCTCTGCCAAGCACGTATTCCCACATTTCTTATGTCTTCATCGAAGTTATCAAGGAACCTTGTCCTTAAACCTTCCTCTTCTTCCCTGACCAATGGGTCTATTAAGGAGCGTTTTTCTAGCTGGGTCATTTTGTTCCATCCGCATTACATGCCTTATATACCTCAGACATTTTATCTTCATATATTTTACGATATCTAGTTCTCGGTAGATTCTATAAAATTAAAAGTCCGCACTCCATTGTCATTCCTTAAGCTGTACAAATTCTTGAATAATTTTTAACGTCTACCATGTAATCAAATATTATAATGTGAGCAATGACCTGATCATTAATATAGAATTGATATTTTGATTATGTGGTTTTCTATATGTATCTAGAATTAAACAGTATGCAACCAATTTAAAAAAAATATATTAAATACTTACTATACAGTGTGATCGTAATTTTCTGCTGTATTTTAATAAACAGGGTTGGGATATAAAGTATGGAACCAAGTAAATATATTTGAAACGAAAATAACGATAGTCATGAAACTGTGCATGCTAGTACAATCATAAATACCTCATCTAATGCCATATTTCTTGTAACCACTCCACTTCCGATTTCACTGTAAATGTTGTACTGAACCGATTTTTTTGTAGCATCTTAATGCAGTTTACTATTTTTTTTTAATTAGCCACAATTTTAACTGACTTATCGTGAAGCTATGACTTCAAAAGTCATACCCTCACAATGTGTAAGCCTAGTTTATTTACTAATCTGATACGAGTCTGATGCGACTGAACTCCTGTCTTACGTTTTTTTGTATTAAAACAATGTAGTAAGAACTAAACGAGTACTATCTATCTAGTAGGTAACTGTTGGCAAATCAATACACAGTAATAAGTTGTAGAATAAAAATGATTTATTCATTAATTTCACAGTGAAACAGATTGTATTAAAACATAAATAATGATCGGTTATGGTAATCGTGTTAAAAAAATATGCAAAAAAGTTAAATATTTATATGGAAATTATCCAAAATAGACTTGTAGACCTATTTTTCATAGACGGAAAGTTTAGTGGTAAAAAGTATTTAGACGCGAGTTACCACAACATTTTTGCTTTCAACAAGATGGAGCGTTTACCCACTATAATCGAGAGGTTACAAATTTTTTTAATGCGAATTTCCAAATCAATGGACTGGACGTAAAGGATTCATATAGTGGCGTGCTACTTCTTTGGACCTTATTGGATTCGATTTTTTCTTTGGGGTTATCTTAAATAATGTATTTACATTAGGCAATCAATATGTTATCAACTAACACGCGGATAAGTCTTGGAAAGAGTGACTCACGAATTTAATAAAAGGCTTACACATTATCAGGAGATGAACGACGAGGATTTTGAATAGTTGAAGTATTTTCTAATATTCTTATTGGTCTTAGGTAATTAATTTTCCTATTTTTTAACTGTACAGTGATTTTTCTAGTTTTAACAAATTTTTTCTACCAAACTTGCTATGTGCGAATTAGCAATAACAAGTTTTTTTTAAATCTGCAAAAATAAACAGGGTGTACGATTTAAAATAAATAAATTAAGAATATTTCCGGTGAAACCGAAAGTACACTAGTAACAAAAAAGACGGTGTCACATACGTTGTGTGTCATTGTACTTACGTGCAAAAGTTTCATGAATAGCATCTTTTTTTTTAAAGCTATTTAGTTGTTTCTATACTTTATCCTCACCCTGTATACATATGTATATTCAGGGTGATTGACTATTCTGATAAAGCTTAGTAGATCCGCTACAATAATAGATAGCAATTAAAGTTAATAACAAAAATTGTAGATTACTTTCTGCTTCATATTCTAGTTTTCGATATCACAGTGGCAGGCCAAACTAATGCATTTTTTTTTAAATAGAAGACTTTATAAGAATTTTACTTTATAATCAAAATCTTCTTTACTTATCCATAACATCAATTTAAAGTTTTACTTGTGAACTCCCAAGTCTGATGTGTACTAAATAACCGACAGAATAATATAAATATCTTGTTTACAGCAAATAAATTAAGCTAACTCATACAAGTTTTTCAATGGATATTAAAATCTAATTTGCATTATTCCAATATTTCCCTAACAATATGAGTCCTAGAACGGATTACAAGCCTGAATACACCAAATTCACTAATAAATATGCATTATTCCAATATTTTCCAAACAATATTATTATTGGAATTGATTACAACTTTGAATAGAACCAAATTCACAAATATAAAAAGGAAGACCAATTTGACATAGTCCAACGTATGTGGTAAATGTATGTGTGATTCCATAATAAAAACTTAGCCAGTAAAGGAAAAATGCTGAAAAAATCTTATACAGGTTTTTAAAGGTTTGAAAAGGAATATGACAGATAGCTAATTATATATCCTCAGCTTCATACGATTTTTTTAACAATAATCGATTTACAATGTGTATTTTTTTTTCACAAGTTTTTGTACATTCGGCATACACTTTGTATATTAACAAGAGGTTTTATGTACAAAGTACATAAAACCGCTGTTATTTAATATCTTTGTTTCAGATTTTAATAAAATTGAAAAAGTTTATGTTATATATAGGAGCCCCTAGTCAAGTAAAAAGACACCAAATATATAGTGTCGCTAATTTCGTGACAATCGCCTTATGCATTTTTATGTTTCATTATTTCATTGTCTTGTCCTTATCTTTCTTATATCAGTAAGAACAAGGTTGGCGTTTTATGTCTTAAGTAAGTAACTTATTATAAATTATTAATTAAGAGTCATCGCATTTTCTTGCAACTTGTTTTTAAGGAATTAAATTTAATATTATCTTAAATATCGTAAATAGTTAAATGATAAAAGGGTAAGAAAATATCATGAACACATAACGGTTACAATTATCCATAAATATATTGAAAATCTACAACATGCAAGAGATTTAAAAAAATCTGAGAAGAAACAAAAAGTAAGAAGTTAAGAAGTGGTGATAAAGCCCATAACAGCATCTAACTGGGAAACATATTTAGTCTATTGAAAAGTTACATCGAGATTACATATTTAAGATGACATAATTTTTTTTTTAATTGTGTGTATGGGGGTTATTATAAGCTTAAGTTCAAGTAGGTGGGGTCGCTAACCTTGTCTCTCGGCCGCCATCTTGAAAAAAAGGGGAAAAGAGTTTTCGTACTGTATCGCGTGAATTAGCAACCCTATAGAAAATTTACTATTTTATTTTATTTAAAATTTAATAAAATAAAATTTTAATTTAAAATTTATTATTTGTAGCAAAAGAAACTGCCTAAACTTTTATTTTTATTAATTTTATTCGTATAATGGAAAATAAAAAATTATAAATAAAAATTACTAAAAATTTTTGAACGAAGACGTTCTTGTTCAGATAGTCTTACGCTAGCTGTGACATTTTGGTAGATAATCGTAGACTAATTTTCGAAACCAAATTCAAGAATTCCGCTTTAATCTGTGCCTTCTAAGAATTGCAAGGCAAAACAGACGTTGATAAAGATGTTAAGAGAGATATGGGGAATCTAAAAATTGCATTCCACAACATATCTCCTCAACTAAGCAAAATTCTTAGCGAATTGGTTTCTAGTACTCGTACAGAGTATATCGAAATAACAAGGAAAGGACAGTTAAGATTTGATTTCACGTATAGGGAGCTTGCGCATCCGTTTATACGTATTTCAGCCCAATAGGCATTATCAGAACGGCTTTCGCAAACGCTCTGAACGTGAAATTAATCTTTTCTATCTTAGGAAGCCATGTTAGAGTTGCTTCCTAAAACAGAAAAGATTTATTGATGATGTAGAGATGAAATATGTTTTCATCACTACTTGTGAGATTGTTTGTCCATCTCTACAATGCGAGTAAGATAATATGTGCAACCGGTAAGACATTTAAATAAAATGTTTTATTTTAGTTACATTTCCGTTTTGCGTACAAGTTACGTTTCCGTACAATTGTATATAATTTAGCTAAGGACTCAACATTAAAAAAATTGGATATTGTATAAAATACTGCGCTATGACTAGCTCTAGGAGCCTACAGAACCAGTCCAGTTGAAAGTCTTTACGTCGAAGCAAATGAATCTCCATTTTCCATTAAAAAATTACGTCTCAGTTTACAATACGCAAGCAAGCTAAACTAATCCAAACAACCCGGCCTACCCCTATGCTCTATCCACACATCACCATTCTAATTATAATCAAAATCCTAATCTTCGACCATCATTTAGCAAAAGATTTAGCAACTTTACATTTCCGGGTATTATGCATACCAATATTGATTATGCTCCCCCTTGGACTATACAAATTTCATATTGTAACACAGATATGTCAACTTATACTAAGGACAATACCTTTTCATCTCTTGTTCCCTAATACTTCTACAATATTAAAAATAAAAATTCATCTTGTCAACTAGTTTATACCGACGCATCAAAAACACTCGAATTGGAAACAGTAGGATCCACCATTGTCACAGAGGATTCTATGCTCAAGTTTTTACTACCTAAGGACTACTCAATATATTTTTCTGAACTGTTTGCGATATCCAAGGCAGTACAACAAACTCTTAATCGACCTGAAGACATGACAGTAATATTCACAGATTCTTTAAGTGCAATCCAGAGAATTCAGAAAATATATCTGAATAATCCGATTTTAGAACAGATTAAAAAAGACCTTGTGACTCTACAAAATAATCATAAACAACTACATATTGTGTGGATACCATCTCATGTGGGGATACCATGAAATGAGATAGCTGATCAAATGGCCAAAGAAGCTTTTAAAATGAAGAGATTCGATGATAGAACTAACCAAATTCCTCACTCAGATATGAAAAAATGCATCAATGAGTACACAAAAAACTTATGGTTACGAAGATGGCAACTCTTACCAAATAATAAATTGCGTCAAGCAAACCCAGATCTATCAGCGAAAACACCAAATTTAGTAAAGCGAAGGGACCAGGTTGTACTACATCGTATCCGAATAGGACTTACCAGACTGACGCATGAACACCTACTAAGGAAGGAACCTCCTAGAATATGCTACGATAACACCAATATAATTATAGGCCACATTGTTATAGACTGTCCATTATATTAAATGGAAAGACAAGCTACTGGACTATCAAGTGATATAAAGTGCTCTTTAGACAGTGCGGATTGTGACAAAATGATTAGGTTTTTAAAGAAAACGAAATTGTATAATCAAATATAAGTGATACTTCAAGAAAACTTCTAAATTATAGTCAATTGTACCACTGCTAATAACCTTCTATGGTTGATGCGGGTTATTCCCAATAAAAAAAAAAGATTGCTAAAGACTAGTTGATCATAGTTGATCGAATTCTCTCTAACACATTAAGCTAGAAGTGACAGAAAAAAACGTGAGTCTGTGATTATTATACATAGAACTTAGACAATGATTTATGGTAAAGCTAATTCTACTTACGGATGTATAATTGGTTGGAGTTTAGAATACGCTAAATAGATATCCAATCAACGATGCGCATATAATAATTTGACGCAGATTGTCTCGATCGTGACAGTACTTTCACAATGTCAACTGATAAAATGATAATTGTCATTCCAGGTTAGTATTATTAGAGATTTTACAGTGAAAATTTTGTATTTATTGTCATAAAAATATTTTAAATATACCGAAATATATCGAGAAAGAACAAAGACTAATATTAAAATTATTAAATTATTTTCAATTAGAAAAAGAGAGGTTACGATCCTACAACTGTCAAATTTAACTAAAATGTCATGCAATAATTCTGGACATTCTTAAAATCCTATATGATATCAAAATTAGTGACCTACTGGAAGAAGGGTTTGGGACAGACTGTATACAATAACTTCAGAATGGAGAATTTACACTAGTAACTAGAATACGTTGCAAACTAAATGAAAAAGTAAACAAACTGACATGGTCTAAAATAGCACTGGAATGGAAATGGAATAAACATAAAGAAACAAATGTTAATTTTAGTTAGTCTTGTATTATATTATCCACTTTTATGACAGTGGATTATTATTTTATAAGAATGTGCCAAATAATGCAATCAATGTAATTTTACTAACACCTTCTACTGACATTGTACACTCATGGACAAAAATATCGAATATTTTGGAATTTCCAAATTTTTGTTTTTTCAAAATAAATTCTGGTCCAGCAGGTCGTTTATTGTAAAATAGAGTTTATTTTAACAATGTTTAATGAACAATTTTAAGTTTTTATGCGGAAAAAATGGTGAAAAAAATAAATGTTTATTATTAGGTAAATAAGATTATTTAGGGGCCTGCGTAGCGCAAGCGGTAGAATGCTTGCCTCGCATGCCGGTGGTCCAGAGTTCAAATCCTACCGCCGGCAAGAACAACTAGATATTTTTAAAATGTCTATAGGCCCCAGGTCGACTCAGCCTGAATAAAATGAGTACCTTGGGTAAAACCAGGGGTAATAATAGGCGGTTGAAGCGTAGCACTGGCCATGTTACCTTCCTTGTATACCGTAGGCCCTAGATATAGCAGACCACCCTGCTATACTCCCAAAGCCGCGAAGCGGTATAAAACGGGAGACTATTATTATAAATAAGATTATTTTACTCTAAACTTAAATGGTAATTTAAATTGCTTAAACAACTGGTTTAAACTAAAAGAAGTGCATAATTAGTAACGAGTATTCCTCCTCTAGCTCTTATTACTGCTTGCATCTTTCTCAGCATGCTTGCAAGTAAATTTTAGACATATCCTTGGGAAATTGCATTCTATTCATACTGTGCAGCAAGCCGAAGCTACTCTATCGTATTTGGAACGGGATTTCTTTGTCACTAACCACTGAATAAACGTCAAAATAAACATCAAAATATTTCAAACCAGTTGAGTACATCAGCCTACTATATGAGTATTATCAGTAATCTAAAATAATTTTGAATTAATAATGACTACAAAAAAAAATTGGAAAATTCCAAAATATTCGATATTTTTGTCCATGAGTATATATTGTACAATACATCAAATTCTTAATATATTAAACTATACTTCTATTTGAGTCATAAATGATGTAAAACCTTGACAAATGTTTTAATGTTATTACTAATATTAATTATTTGAAAAATAATTTAAACTGAGTGCTTTAATGATCCTGGCATTAACCGAGTCATCTTAAAAGATAATAAACAAAGATACAATAACAAACTATTTATTAAGAATTGAAGTAGAAAAGTGACCAAATTAAGTATGAAGTTGTAGGAAAAGTCGTGTAAAATGCGTCATGTGTTTTTAGAGTTCCATAATACTTCAAAGTTAAGTACCCATCAATCTTCGGTAAGTCAACCCAAGCCGAAACGTCAAATAACAACGCATAGCACCAGTCCGTTTTTCTATACAGTTCAGTGAGTCTTTGACAGTTAAAAGTTGGTTTACGACGAGGGCATGTTTAGGGAATTTTACGGTAGAAAAGTATAAAGCTCTTAAGGGAAGTGTACGTGGGGAAACAAATACGTTTCTTAATTTTTAGTTTTGCATGATCTAAGTAATTATTGATGAATATTGAAGTATGTATATACAGTTCGTTCGCTGTATCTTTGCACATGTATGAAATTATTCACGAACTATTTTTTAATTTTGTCTCATTTCTACTCACAGAATTTAAAATTTTGAAATTAAGCCGCTTGTCCAACATTTAATAATACATCAGACAAAGACAGTAATATAAAAACAGTATGTGATAAATTCTCATCATTGAACCTGCTTATTGTCAACTTTACAGCGTTGTGGTGTTTACAAAAATTACATTTATATTGTTTAATTTTCCATTACATTTTCGTGCCTTGAGTCTATAAATTTTCTCAAAAAAAAAACTGTTCACTCAGTATTGGATTCCTTGATGTAAGTATAAATTTTGAAGTTAAATTTTCTTACCTTTAATTTGACGTATCATTTTTGAATTTGGCTAAAACTCTGTCTAACGAATCGATATAAAACATTATTTGTTGTCATAAATATCAAACAAATATCAAACAAAATATTTTTCAAGGTTTTTATTTTTAGAATATGCCTGGAAATACCTTAAATTCTCAATGCCAGCAACTCGTGCTGAAATTGTATGGATATTTTGAGTTGGAAAAAAGGAACGGAGGACCCTTATTGTCATCTTTGGCTTGTGTTCAAGACGTATTGTAATGAATTGTATGTTGTTTATTAATTTGCCTATCATGAAATTGTTTTTAATTTAAGAGGGTAGCTGCTACCTTGAAAATATCACGGCGTACACTATGTACAATTAAAAAACGAAAAGAAAGTAATCCTGTCCTTTCAATTCCAATCAAAACTAGACGTCGTCGTAAAAGCTGATCTGACTGAATAAAACACTGTGTACAATATGTACCTAGAAAATAAGTATAAGTTGATATTGTACAAAATAAAAACGATCTGGTTTATATCCCAGCCAGTAGATGTTTCACATCAAAATTAATACATCTAAAATAAAATTTCACAATTATTACTAGTTTTTATTTGTTTTTTTTTTAAGCATATTAGTCTACAAAGTTTAAAATGTGAATTAGAAGAAAAATAAGTTGTTACTATGGGAAAACATCCTTAAGCATTGTACTGAGAGATATAAGATTTAAATATAAAAATAATGACAATCGAAGATCATTATTCGAACGAACCAATATTGCTGCTTTAAGAGCAAAATTCTTTCGTAAGTACTTTGAAAACTTGTTTTTTTGGATGAAACATGGATTTATTCAAAAGGAAATAAAACAACTTCCTCACAAGACACTAGTAACAAAAGTGTACGTAAACCAGAAGGTTTTGATGGTAAACGTTTCATAATTGTTCACGCTGGTTCTTCTAAAGGATTTGTTTCTGAAGCAAGTTTATTGTTTTGTTCTAAATCTAAACATATTGATTACCATGGAGAAATGAACAACGGCATTTTTACTAAGTGGGTAAGGACACAAATAATTCTCAATTTAGAAGAAATATCGTTGATTGTAATGGATAATACTACATATCATAGTGTTCTTTTACAAAAGCAACCTACCACTGCTTCAAAGAAAGATGAAATGGTTACCTGGCTGACAATAAATAACATCCAATTTGACCCGAAATTTACAAAACCTGAATTACTACAAGTTGCAAAAATGAATAAAAAAAGAAAATGTGTATGTTATTGATGAGTTACTAAGAGAGCATGGTCATGAAGTGTTGAGACTACCTCCTTATCATTGCGAATTCAACGCTATTAAATTAATTTGGGCAAATTGCAAGTCAGATGACAATAAGCATATTGGTAAGGACGGCTACTCTGATAGTGCTGTTATATATATATATATATATATATATATATATATATATATATATATATATATATATATATATGGAAAGAGGCGATTAATCAATGTAATGGAGACATGAATGGGGAAAAATGTGTAAGACATACTCATGAAATTATTCAAAAGTGGTGTGTCCGAGAGCAAAATATGGTTGATATTGATATTCAACCCATCATAATAAATACTGGAGATAGCTCAGATTCTGAAAGTGAAGAAAATTTTAATTTTGATATTTTGTTTTTTTTTTCAATTTTATTTTAATAATTAAGTCATTTAGTCATATTTGTGAAAATAGGTTGTAACAAAGTAATTGATCTAATCTTTAGGCTAAAACAAACAAACCTTTTACACATAACTTTCCACACTTTATTTTGGAAACTACAGAGAAGTTCGATACACAAGTAAAAAATAATTGATAAAAACCAGCTAGTATAAAAAATAAATACTAAATCTCAAGGCATGCGACATAAGGGAAGTCGTAATATTTTAGCCTAACAGATTGAGCACTAATTTATAACACCCTTTAAGTTTTCTACAAATTAATGTATTTTCGATTTTTTTCAACCGATTTTCGGTTGAATATGTAGAAAACTCAAAATTACGTTCAAAACAATTCTATAATGAGTTTTTAACATTCAGTACAATAAAGAAATAAAAACAATCACTATAAATACTTTTAACGGGATATTAAACATTTCCTAATTATTTCATGAATCTAGAAAAGACTTACGTTTGATTTAAACGCTTTGATTTAATTCGTACAACTATGACGTGCAAAGATACAGCAAACGGAGTGTATTTTCATTATCACTTGCTTTCTATGTTACCCTTTAACTTTAGTAAGAAATGATTTTAAAAGGGTTTTGTTACAAAAATATATTTTATAATTTTCCTAATGCCATGTATTAGGAGGTGTAGAAGGTAATACCTCTCTGGATGTCTCATTGTATGACCGTAATATTGGATCTTTCAAATTTTTATTGTTTTTGGTATTTCTGTGCTCTTTTTTATTCGGTATAGAATTATTTCATTTGTTATTCGATCAACCCAACTTACTCGCAACATTCGTCGGTAAATGCACACCACAAAGGCCTCAATGTTTTTCACTAGTGTTGTTGTAAAAATCCAGCTCTCCATGCCATACAGCAATGTGAGGAATATGTAGCAGCGTCTTAATCTAATTTTAAAGTTTAATGTAATATCTCTATTATTGAGATTTTTTTTATTTTAGAGGACGGCTCTGGTTTTTTCAACGCGAAACCCCTAAATTGGTGATATTGTGGATTCTTTTTAACTCTATTCCATACGCTCTGATATTCATTGGTTGTAACTCTGTTTTGCTGACAACCGTAAGTTTTGTCTTAGAAGTATTACATCAACAAATAAAATCGAAGCATAAAAGTTGTAAAACTTTAATATCTGGGTCTTGTAATGTGAGGTACAAAACAAAACTCATCTCAAATAATTATTTAAGGAAAAATAGTAGAAAACGCCGCATATGAAGAAGACGGTTGTCGTGGCTTGGAATCTTAAGAACTGGTTTTATTGCTTATAGAATGTCCTCTTCAGAGCAGCAGTCAATAAAATACAAATAGTTATGAGGTCGCCCACTTTCGCAAAGATTAAGCATCTTAAAAATAAGAAAAATAGTAAATACCATGGTAGACTTCACAGAAAGTTATGTAATGTTAATATAATATTAATTATATTTATCAATTTGACATGATGTCAAATGTTCTGAAATTTTTTTTAGTTTATTATGTCGAAATCCTTTTCATAATCCCCAAATTTTAAAGACTCGTTGATGCAACTCGTATAAAAGAGAATTAATTATATATTTCAGCGCGAGAAGTTAACCCGTAATAATGCAATGTTCTACGTAAAAAAAAGCATGAATAAATAAGATTACTTATGAATAAATGAAATCATGAATAATTAATGAATAAAAAAATATAAATCATTGGTTATTCACTACCTTGAATAATTAGTCAATAAATAAAAATAAATTCATACAAGAATGTGTAGACAATTATTACATGAATCAAACGCTAAAAGCAAAATACAGAACGTTTTGTTACGTAAAGAAAAATATAGAGAAAACAAGGCATTGTAGTAAAGATCTATTAACAGAAAGGACATTTTTAGCACATAAAGATTATCTCAGATATCTCTGGAACTAGACAAAGGTTATATAGAAATCGCTTTATATTTATAAAGATAAAGAATTTTTTAATAAAGCTAAGGAAAATAATTGTTGTTCTGTAGAAATAAAGGTTTCTAAAAAGTTAAAAAACATTCACAGTAGTGAAGTCACATTAGTAAGGTTAGGTTGACTATTTTATTTATATTTGTATAATGAGTTGTATTTATGAGTGTATGCATAATAAAAATTGCACAAAAACAACACGAAAAGGGAAAAAAAGGTAAAAGTAAATGGATCATTGAAATAAAACCAAAAAAAAAATCCACAACGCTTATCTTACTCGAATATACATAAAAATAATTCAACCATATCATTTTAAGCTTTAAAAGTGAACTTCCCAGTGATTGGCTGTATACCATAGTTTTAAAAAACGTATTATGTAGTAAAAACTTCTTGAGCAAAATGGTATAAAATTCATTTATTTATTTAAATTTTATACCATTTTACTTAAAAAGTTTATACTTGGTTATGGTTATTGGATCGACATTATTATCTTATATTCTCTGGTACAATAGGTTGTTTTCTTCTTGATAGCAGTGAGTTTGTAGCATCGCTTGGAAATATTCTTTCCATCTGTTCACTATTTTGTGTTATTTTTTATGTTTTTTATGTCTTAATTTTTGCTTTTCTAGTTAATTTAAAAACATAAAATAATTTCACATTTCCTTTAGTCTTTGTTTCTATCTTTTTCTCAAATTCTGTCCATTTGTCCGTTTTTGCTTTTGTTACGAATTATTGTAATAATCTGTATTTTTTAAATTTTCATATTTTGCTGGTGTATTATTTTCCAAATAAATTTTCTAAGCAATTTTCTTTCATTTAATTTGTTGTTCTATTTATTCATTCACTAAGAAATTTGCTACAAAAAGCAATGAAAGCATGTTAGGATGTTTCGAAAGAAAAGTACTAAGGCGCATCTATGGAGCGGTAAATGAAAATGGTGTCTGGAGAAGACGATACAACTTCGAACTCTATAGGATATACCAGGAACCAGATATCGTAAAACACATAAAGATAGGACGTCTGAGGTGGGTAGGCCATGTAATGCGGATGGAGCAAACCGAACCAGCTAGAAAAACGCTCCTTGATAGACCTATTGGTCAAAGAAGAAGAGGAATGCCCAGAACAAGATTCCTAGATAACATAGATCAAGATATGAGAAATATGGAAATACGTGCTTGGCGGAGGAAGGCGATGGATAGGGACGACTGGAGAAAAATTCTTGGGGAGGCTAGGACCCACACAGGGTTGTAAAGCCAAAATGATGATGAATAAATTTGCTTTCTTTTATTGTTCTTTTGACTTGTTCCTTATACTTCTCTTGCTGTAGTTATTAAAACCTCTCTTAGTACTTTCTTATTTGTTTTACGTTTCGACCCTAGATCATTTTTTAAGCATTTTCTTGCTTTTGATTTATGGTCATCTGGTACTTTTCAGTATATTATTTATTTTTCAATTTATATGACCTTATAGTTTCATATTCTTGTTTCTTTACTTGGAGTTTGTTAATGTGATTATTATCTGACTGATTTTGTTTTATTTTGTTCCTACTAAATAGTGAATGCTTCCTATTGCTGGACCCCTTTTAACTTTTGTTTATATTATCTTTCTTTTATTTTATTATTTTCTTATAACATGTAATCTATTATCTATTTTTCTTCTCTACTTATAATTTCTCTTGTGTACTTGTGGATATTTTTGTGTTCAAAAAATGTACTACTTATTACTAAATTGAGCACTATATAGAATATATATTGAGTCCTATACAACTTCCTGGTTATTGCACACTATATAACTGGTTATTGCGCCTATGCTACTATTAAAATTAACTACTATATAAATAGTTCTTTTGCTTGTTCCGTGACCAATGCTAATTCTTCCCAGAATGTATACTTATTATAAGCCTAGTCATTATCGTTTGGAACATATAGAATTAGTATTGTTTTTAAATTCTTGTTTTTTTTTTTCATCTCAACCGATAGTATTCTTTCTGAACGGGCTTCCCAATTATTTATTTGTTCTGTTAATCTGTTGTGCACTATGCACCCCACCCCTTCTATATGATAATTTTCTGTTTTTACCATTTCTTGTCATTTTTTCTTAGTTTTATTAGTGTCAGTATATCTAGCTCTGTTTTTTCAAACTCCATCTCCAATTCTTTTACACCGAAAACTCCTACACCAAAATCTAGGTTAAAAGGAAACAAGTATTCAAAGGAAGTAAGAAACATGATAATTGAAAAACGAAAGCTAAGAAGAATTTGGCAACAAACAAGATCCCCTCAAGATAAGACTAAACTAAATCGTGCAAGTCAACAACTCAAAAGGACTATCCTACAATTAAAGAATGACTCAATTAATTCTTACTTACAGGAGTAAACAAATGACGGTAGTACAGATTATTCCTTATAGAAAACTACTAAACGATTGGAAAGCCCTATTATTCACTTTTCGCCTATTAAACTAGAAAATAGAAATTAAGCCAGAAGTAATGCACAAAAAGCAGAGCTATTTGCTACATATTTGAAAATACATTCAAACCAAATAAATCTCAAGATGATGAAGAAAGATGGGAGGAACTTGTTCAATTAGAGGAAGAAATTCTGCTAACCAGATACTGCTAAGTATTTGAGTATAACCTTAGATGCAAAGCTACGCTGGAAGGCTCACGTAAAGAAAAAAAGGGTCTTACGTAAATGTCTTACATTTATTTCTTGGTACAAAACTTGGTACATACTTGGGAGGTACAAAAGAATGTCTTGACTATTTGTAAGAAACTTAATATTGTCGATGCATAATAAGTTATTACTTTACAAACAAATATTGAGGCCTGTATTGGATGCCCACTGTGGGGGTGTACTGGACCAAGTAATATAACAATAATACAAAGATTCCAGAATAAAATAATAAGAAATATTGTAGATGCTCCTTGCTATGTGACAATCACTGACTTCCATAAGGATCTAAAAATGGAAACTGTGGACATAATCATCAACAAGATGGCAGGAAGTCACGAGCAACGACTTCATAGGCACGAGAATATTGAGGCAATTTAGCTCCTCGATACTGGGCAAGCTGGAAAATTGAAGAGGTCGTATTTGAACTAGTTTGAGTGATAGGTGATAGTAAAAAGCAGAGAATAGTGCTTGTGCGCATGTGCATGTTAGAGTAGTGCACTATCTTGTTAGTTTGGATAAGAGACGTTATGGGGTAAGCTCTTAATTTCAAGGAACAGTATTAATTTAGTTTACATTAAAATTGCGAATTGATCAGTTATGACCAGATTGTAACTTTAATATTCATCGTCGTAGTGCAATACGATAATAAATTCTAATAAGTTTTGTGGAAGCATTAAAAATAAAAGTTTTCAGTGTTTTATTGTTACATATCTGGTCCTTGAAAAATATTATATTTGGAATTTTACTGTAGATAGACTTTGACTTGTTAGACAATTTCATTATGCTTAAGTAACTATTTGCTATTAAAATTTCTACGTACCAAGGATGAAAAATCAAAAGAATAAATTTAAAAAAACCTTTAATTAAATTCTTTAAATATGTTTAATTATTTCAATCTATATTTTAAAACGAACACATTTAAACGTTTTTTGTTAATAAAGATAAACCCATACAAACTCCCTCACAAATCATTGTTCCGCTGACCCATTCAATTAAATTTTTTGTTTCGAAACGGACGTATCCACGTTAACAAAAGAAACCGCTCCCCAAATCAACCAAAAACATTTAGGCCTTAAGCACAGACAGTTTCGCACAGCATCATTTGTATTTCGCATCAAAAAACAATTGAAGGGGAGGCTTCTTTACTAAACTCTTCTCTTTGGTTTTATAATGGTTTCAAAGGAGAAATGGAGATAGCTATAAATCATAGACCTCAATCAAAATGAAATTTTCTTGGCAAATATCCATTTTGCGGAAAATACATTTTGACGTATCGAAATATGAATTGGTAAATATATTTTGGGTCGTGATTTGAATTCAACGGGAAAGACATTAGGAGATAATTTGGAGCATGCATACAGTCAATTTAAATTTTCGACAGGATTCATATTTCTTATCATCATAAATATGCGAGTTTTGTTGAACTTATACAAAGAGTTAAGAAATATTTTACCTGTAAGTTCTGTGAGTTTATAAAAAAAATTATATACTGTTTATTTAACTTTCCATATTTATGTCATTATCCCTCGTTACAACCAAAAAGCAATTATGTATACCACTTCCAGGTTCCAGCGGCGAGGTTACTTCGGTAGCAGCTTTTACCGTGAGGCCAGTGGTGTGTATGAGTATTTTTGAGTGTGAATGTGTGCAAGTCTAAACAGGCAGAGACAAAAACTGTGTTTTCTAGTGACCATTGTTCCTGCAAGCCGTTTATACGTCTTCGACCAACTTAAGAACTAGTGTATTGTACTCAAGCTTGCCTTAACGGCCGGACCTCGTCTGAGTTCGATAGACAGTTATAATTCCTGCTAGTTCAGGTGAGAAAATAGTTGCGGCTATTTTCTCGGTGAATGGACAGTTATCGTTGAGTAGTGAGATTGGAAAACCGCAAGAAACCAATCTCTCTCTGCTTGGGGTAAGGAAAAGGAGTGGGTTATAGATGGGTAGAACAAGCTAGCGGATTAGCTTCAAAAATGTCAGCTTATTCGCCCAAGAGTTTATCGATGCAAGCCTGCATTAGAATGAACGGAATGTGAAGTTGTTTGTCTTGTGATTTTCGGATTCTTACGTGACCTAGATAAGAGCAGCAACTTTTTAGGAACCTGATCTGACTTTCAGAGTAGGAACTGATCCTCAGATGCTAAATGGGCTAACAATACATTTCATATATTACCTTGAAATCGATAGATAAACGCATAAAGTGCTAAAAGATACATCAATTAGCTATCTTTAATAAGCATACCAGATAGAAAAAACACACTGCTTTAAAAGTCGTGGAATGACAAGCAGATAGCGGCAATTAATTTTAAAAGCATGAAGGAAACGTTTAACAATTACTTCTTACAATCAATAATGAAATCGCACAGAAGATTAGACGAAAGTAAGTATTTACCTTCATCTATCAATGGACAACAGTGGTTGTTCACAAGTCCACAAAGGAGAGGCCTATCTCCACTGCTGGAACAGCAGTTCTTGGACAGTAGATGGAGGCTATTCGTCTTGGACATGCAGACTATCTGCAAATTATCATGTTTTGATGGAAGATGTTTAACAAAATCAGTCTTTAATTCAGTAACTACTTTGACCAGTGCTCTGGGAGTGAAGATTATAGTTTTAAGTCAGGTCAAATACTTAGGTCTAATAGTCGATCACAAACTGATTTAAAATCCATACAAAAAATGTTAAATAGAAGGCTGTAATCATACTTAGAAGACGCAATTAAGTTAGTGGAAAAATGTGAGTTAAGCTTAAAAGTATGGTTATACAGAAAAATAATAAGGCTCGAAAGAGTTTATTTTTAAAGTCTATTATATCTAAATATATATTAAGTCCAACAGATCTATATTTTCAAGAAAACCTATCATTTAGATGAGATATTACATGTACAGGTATTTATGGCGTTAGCGAAATGTTGAGCTGCAGTTTTATTACAATACATTTTTTTGTTTTCGTAAAATCTGCCTATTCCTCTATTCACTTATAGTTGCTATCTTAGTGAGTCCAATAAAAATACCTGTGATTACTTTCAGTTCAGACTATCAAAGCTCCAAAATTCTTTTTATGTATTGAACACAAAGTTGCTATAACATTTTTGCTTACCTTTGGTCTTTTTTTTTTCGTCTTTATAGAGGGGGGGTCTGGAATCTTCAAAAGACATCTCAGTCCAGGGCGCCGCCTGACTAACTTTAGTGCAGGATTCGTTCTTCGTACTCCCGGCGATAGTTCCCGAGGTACTTTAAAATGCCCTCTCGTCGCCGAGTCTACGCCGAACGCCTACCTGCTAAACCAGACCCTCCTCTGTCAACCAGCGATCCGGAAGCGGAATGGCCGCTGTAAGGCCGGCATCACTTCCGAATCACTACCTATATTCATTCATTCTCCATTCATACACATCCACACTCTATTCATCAGCAAGGAGGTTCCCTGTCTCGTTCCAGGTAGCGCGTAGAAGACACTCATCGCTCCTAGTTCGGCATTATTTGCAGATGGGCATTTCCTCCTTCCCCACAGTCTGACTCACGCATTCTAACTCACACAGTGTGACCCACTTTTCTAGCTTCACCTTTCAGCATCATTCACTCTTACCTTTAGCGTTGGTTTAGCAGTCTTTCTTCCTCTTCCTTTTTCTTGATCACTGCTAGGATATAACTGTGTATGTTAGTCCAAACTAATTTATTTTCAATTATTCTCTCAATCATTTCTCTCACTGTAACAAAATTCACACCTGTCTCTCTCTCCATTCTGTTCCTTTCCACTATCCATCTGCTGCAATCTAACATCGTATGTGTCACAGTGTCCGAGTATCCACAGTATAGGCATTCATCTGTATCAGCCTTTCCGATCCTATAGAGGTAGGCCCTAAAACACCCGTGTCCTGTGAGCACCTGCGTCAGGAAATAATCCAGTCGCCTGTGGCCACAGTCCACCCAATCTCTTATGTTCGGGATCAGAATTTTCGTCCACTGTGCCACATCTTCCGTGTTGTTCCATTCTTCTTGCCATCTTTCAACTGACCTTTCCCTTTCCTGTCTTTTCTCAGCCACAGTAAGGTTTGGACATCTTCTCTCATAAAGCTCTTTTCTTTCCACCGCCAAAACATGCAACGGAACACATCCAGTGATGGTCCATAAGGCTGCCGCAGACACAGTCCTGTAGGCGCATGCCACTCGCAACAGACTTGTTCTGTCTACTCGTGTCATGAGACTCCTACAGGCAGTTATCTCTACCGCCTCGCTCCAGACTGGTGCCGCGTAGAGGACGATCGATTGTACAACACCGTGTAAGACCCTCCTCCTTTCGGATTTGGGTCCTCCAATGTTCGGCATCACCCTCCCCAACGCAGCCGTACTATTCGCAGCCTTCCGGACCACCTCCCGCACATGCTCTCCCCATTTTCCATTCTGGTGCAATGTCACTCCTAGATACTTTACATGTTTCTTAGGTGTTAGACATGCTCCCGCACATTTTAATTCAATATTTTGCCTATTCCTTGTCCCCTTCAGAATGATGGCTTCGGTTTTCTCTGTCGCAAGTTTCAGTCCGTGCTGCGTCATCCATTTCTTTACGACGCCGCCTGCGTTTCTAACCCGGTATTTGAGATCTGGTTCATCCCAAGCCACTACCAGTACAGCGAGGTCATCCGCGAATGCGAAGGGGGTTGTACCCTCTCCGTATTCACAGTGCATAACCCCGTCATATGCCAGATTCCATAGCGTCGGGCCCAAGACAGATCCCTGGGGTACCCCGGCCGTCACGTCCACGATCGTGCCCTTTTCCACCATAATCCTTCTCTCGGACAGATACTCCGCCACCACATTCATCAGGTAACCAGGACATTCTCTCTCCTCCATTGCCTTCATTACCTCGTTCCACTGCAACGTATTGAATGCATTCTTAACATCAAACAACAGCAGAGCCGCCCAGCGATGTTCATCCCCTCTGTTGCGCAATGCTTCGAGTACACTCATGATTGCATCAATCATGCTTTTCCCTTTGCAAAAACCAAATTGCCTCCTTGATAAACCACCTGACCTCTCAATCATGTCGTCTATGCGTACTCGCAGCATCCTTTCATACAGCTTACTGATGCATGGAAGTAGACAGATGGGGCGATACTTTTCCCTAGCTTTGGGAAGCAGTATTAACCTCGATGTCCTCCAAGGCTCAGGAAAAGTTTGTGCTTCCAGCAGTGCATTCATATGTTCCAGAAGCCACGCAGGTTCCACCCGTCGTAGACCCTTCACCGCCTCAGGTGGTATCTGATCTAGTCCTGGGGACCTACGAGTCTTCAGTGAACCCAATGCCTCGATAAGTTCATCCATGGTAAAGGGTACAGCTTGCTCAGCTCCTTCATCCCTCCATACACCATGACATCTGCCGTCCGGAAAGAGCTCTCTTGTTACCTCAAGCTTCTTATCCATAGGCATTTCGTAAGGAGACTACGCATGGAACTTCTTCATGACGATCTTGTACCCCTGACCCCAGATGTCCTCATCCAGCTGTTCACACAACTCTTTCCAGTGCCTTCTTTTTTCTGTAAGGATTTTCCTGTACAGTTCCCTCTTCCTTGCGCGGTACTCTTCCTCGATCTCCTCGATGATCTCAGGGTTGATTCCTGCTCTACCTCTTGCTCTTGTTAACCTTCTTCTCATTGCTATACACACATTTCTTAGTGCCTCGATGTCCGCGTTCCACCAATATGGCATCCTGTTGACATCTTGGCGACCAATCTTGCTTCCCTCCATCGCTTCTTTAATGACTCTCTCCAGGCTTTCCACTGTCGGTGATTGACCCTGCATTATGCTCACTCTCCATTTAATTAGTTCCTCGTATACTTTCCAGTCATTCCCATCGCCGCATCTGCCCACCGACGTCCCGGATGCACGGACCGTGTTAGTGGTCCCCTTTCCAGTTATCGAGAACTCAATGTATTGATGTTCAGTTCTAGTGTAGTCTTGCAAAACCTTCCAACCTACTGCTTTCGCCGCTATTTCTTGTGTCGCCATGGTCACGTCGATGTACGTACCTGTACTTCTCCTAACAAACGTAGGTTCCAGACCTGTGTTCAGAACCACTACGTCTAGAGCACACACCCAGTCAGTTAGTATCCTGCCGCGAGCATCGGTGATGGGAGATCCCCAGTCCGCTGCTTTTGCGTTAAAATCTCCCAGCACTACGTATTCTCCTCCTGTGTTTCCCACTTCCTGCATGATCTCGTCTATCTTCATCTCGTACTCGCCCACCGTCACGTTTGGAGAAATATAACAGCAGACCAGTCGCACCCCCTCCATCCGAACAATCACATATCCTTCTTTCGGCGTAATTTCATACACTCGCAGTTTCCTATTGTAGATTCGTACAGCAGCTCTCCCGGTCGTATCTACAAACCATCCTCTTCTTTTCACCGCTGTTGGATTTGGTTCCGCCGTCACCAGCACATCGATGTTCTTTTCAACTGCGGCAGTCTCAGCAAGATCATGTGCTAGTCTTGCCGTTCCCACATTAGTTTGGAGCACTCTTAGCTCTCGAGTCATGTTTTCTTTGTTTGCCATTTCTAAACCTTGGATTTCTTTCGCGCTCTCCTTTACACTCTCATACTCTTGAGACTAGTCCTCAGTTATTTCTATTTTCAACCAGTCGGTTGAACTTTGGGCATATTCTTGAATTTGCCACATGCCCATTCACGTCGCAGTTGAGGCATCTGGTTGTTTCTTCCTTGCATTCCAGCGCTATGTGACCCTCTTTGCCACATCGGAAGCAACATCCTCTTCTGTTCTGCCCCTTGCAGTGCCATTGTTTGTGTCCAAAGGCAAGACATCTCAAGCATCTCGGTATTTCTAACCTTGATTTTATTACTCAGCAGGATGTGTAGTCTACTTTTATTCTTTTCATTTGCAAGATCTTTTCGGCAACATCTTCATCCACATCGATCACGGCACTCATCATCCCTCTTACTGCGCCTCGTGTCTCGGTCCAAATTTTTAGAATGTCACAGACCCGCTCTTTTCCAGCTGCTTCCTCTGTGGCCTTTTGGATCTCTTCTTTTGTTATATTGGGTGGGATTTCCTGTACTAAGATTCTTCTCTTCACGATGCCTCCTTTTGCCACTGCTCTCGACACGCATGTATTATCAGAGAGAAGTTTCTTCACTTCCTCTGCCTTTTCCCGTCCTGCGACCAACTCCAGTGATATTCCTTGGTCTCTAGTCTGTCTGATCCTTTTAATGTCAATGTCCTTTCTTCCTGTCAGCTTGTTTTTTACCTCTGTCATTAAATCAACAAAGGATTTTTCTTTGGTTTTATTGATGATTACGACTCCATTTTGTTCTTTGGACTTGGTGTTGATATTGGTCCACCTTCTTGTTGTTTTTTTACCTAGGAGCGTGATCGTTACATCTTATTATTAGAGCTTACCTTTGGTCTGGAATGTTTTTTCAGTGGTATACACTAAGTTTCTTTTTTTATTTGAAATATATATAGAAATATTAGCTTTTTCTTTAGCAATACTACTAGCAATCTTATTACCAACAATTCCGTTATGCCCTGGTATGTTTAGGAAAAATATCCCTGGTTGTGCACTGCAGCAGTTGCTTAAGGTACTGTTTGCAGTTCCAGGTCTTACTGACTTATATGTTGTAGACTGCAAAGTTTTCAGTGTCGGTGTAGGATGTCTATCGGAGGTAATAGATATTTTGGCTGAACTAAGGCGTTTCTTAGGCACTATTAAGGACAAAAACCGATTGCCATTAGTTAAAATTGAAATATTGTAGGAGTAATTTCAAGGAATATTAAAAGTTTGATGTTAGGACCAGTAACCCCTATTCCTATTCCATTTTGTATTTTTGGTTTTTTGTCACCTCAAACTCGTCATTTATGATAATATTATATATAAATCAGATTTAATACATACGCCATTAACCTTACTCTAAGAGGAAAACTCATTCATCCCAGATACCTAGGGTATCCAAATTATTGAGTTTTGGGGAACTATTTCCATGTTATCAAGCCCTAGATAACCTGGTATGTGAAGTATCTCCCTAATATTTCGTACCGATTTAAATGTCGAGAGTAGTACAGCTTTCTGCAAGGCGTTGTTAAGATGTTCAATCAGATCCAGTTGTGTTATGTTTCCTAGGAGGTTTTCCGGGATAATACTAGTGGTAGAGATAATATTAGGTATCCTCTGGGTTCTGTGACCAAAAATAACTTTTGGGGTTTTAAGCCATTAAAACGCCACAATTGGCTAGTGCGTGTTAACGAGTTGGTTTTAAAGTGGGGGAGAAAAGGGTGGAGATAGGAATGCTTTGGGCCTGGACATGGTTTCGCCGGGGTTGGGAGGCTGGGGAAATCAATAAGCCCGCGTGGGCAGGTGTGCTATCCTTTAAGTAAATCTATCCCCTGCCGGGATCGAAGAGAAGTATCTACCCTCTACCTCTTCTAAACTAAACTAAAACATTGCGTGTATTTATTCGTGCAAACCACTACCTTATTCACAGCATATCTTCTAAATAGTTCTACACATTTAAACTAAATATTAAAACTATGAACTAAAAAGATAATTTAGTAAATGGTCAGCAAAGCAAGTTTTAACCCACTGCGTTATAGGATAAAAATAAGCTACTATTTTGATGAAATATTTCTTAATACAACAGATCTTTAATATCTGTTTTAATTTTAAAGAAACTTTTGAAGAAAGAGATATGAAAAATATTAAATCGAAAGACGCCAGTATTATATCGTATAGATCTATGATAAAGAAAATTATATTAAAGAAAAAAAACTGATAATTAAGACTATCGATGGACAACAAGAACCAAGCAAAACTCATAACTATAGGAATTATTAATATAAACAAAATTATCCTGCAATTTATGCAAGATAATGATTATACATAATTTTTATAAAACTTTTTGCAATCCTCAAGCTATAATTCCGCAAAAAATGGTTATATTTTAGTTGACAAACTAATGGCGAACTGTCACTGTGCTCATGGTACCAGAAAGTGTCCCGTATTACTTATTTGGCATATTTTTTTCAAGCAAAGTTTTTCTTTGTACGAGTTTTTTAACAGTTAACTACAGTATTGTTTTCTCATTTTGTTTTTAACTCATTTTTAGAGCTGACTCTTCTTTATATTTTGTTTTTTTTTGTAAGTGTATATTTCTAATTTAAGTAAAAACTGGTTTAAAATATGTATTACCATAATGTTTTATCTAAAAAAGGTAACCTGTAGTTAGTAATTACAGAATTTTTTACCCAGCAAAACCGGTTTGAGGGATCGACGCGATCAGAGTATCCTTATCAGGCGACAAATGTAGGATTAAAATAAAGATGGTGGCTAACGTGGTGGCGGAATTCAGTAGCGATTTTAAATTTACACTACTGTTGACCACCCCTCCCTAAAGATTAGAATAATAAAATTTGGGGTAGCTCGCCATGCAAGGTCAAATGATAATCCGACTGGATTAATAGTAAAAAAGGTAACTTTTTACTGTTAGTAAATAGTTTTTAAAATAACCAAATGTAAAATAAATTAAATAAATAAATTATAAAAAAAAATGTTACCTTCATATTTTTCGAAAGTACCCACTGAATAAAAGAGATGAGCCGGTAGCTATTTTTATCTTGGCGGTTTTACCGTTTATACTGCCTGTCGGAGCCAGTGTGACACTCCGCAATGGGACTATAAATACAACCTTTTAAAAATTTGTGGCGTTTATTATTGAAAGCAAAAAGCTTGGGGTAGGTAAAGGGTAGACCGTTCTCGGAAGTGTTCACATATCATTTAGATAAACGTACGAAGTCGTAAAAGCTGAAGGCGAACGTTCAGCTAGAGAGGAACTGTATGAATGTATGTCAGATCTAAATATTTCCAAAAATTTAGCGGGTTGTGTGCATATAAGCTACATGGTCTGTATTGCATATAGGTTACGTAAAACAAAAATTTAAACTACCACAAAATATAAAACTGGCATCAGTTTTCGCAAATATTAACAACGATTAAGGTTGTTTTATAAAATATCGCTGACTAGTTTTATCAGAAGCTTATTTAATATATGTTTAATGTTCTTTTAAAACTGTCTTCTATCTGAAATTGTTTTTAAAATACAATACTTTAAATAAAAAATTTATTGTGAACATAAATCATCAGAAAACTCAATCTTTGTTAAAAATCCTATTCGATATCACTAAATGAACTCGCTAACCCTGAGTTACTAAGTAAATGAAGTGTATATTAAGAAAAGATTGTTTATGGTTTAAAATAATATAAGAAGGGAATAAGAAAATGTCACTATAACGAGTGAACGTAATAGTATATATAACCTTTTTCTTCTTTTGGTGCCTATTAGTTTCGAATATTGGCGATTATGCTGGCTATAATTATTTTATTAACTGATGCTTTAAATAGATTAGTTGTTGTAGAGCACAATTTCCTTAGGTTTTTTAACCATTACATTCTTCTTCTCCCAATTCCTCGCTTTCCGAATACTTTGAAGGATTATTTTCAGTAATCTGTATTTAGTGCCGTTTCTCATTATATGTCCTAGATATTCTAACTTTCTCCTTTTAATGGTATACATCACCTCTCTTTCTTTAAACATTATTCGTAGCCCAGTCTCGTTGGTTATCTTTTCCGTTCATAATATCCTTAGGATTCTTCTGTATAGCCACATCGAAGGCTTCAAGTTTTTTCTCCAACGCTTCAGTGAGTGTCCAGGACTCAACTCTGTAGTATAATATCGAGAAGATATAACATCGTAGTAGCCTTACTTTTATCTCCAGATTAACGTTGTGATCTTCAAAGAGTTTGGCTAAGTTGTTGAATGCACTCCTAGCCTTCTCCATTCTACATTGTACTTCTTGTGAGTGATCCCGTTGTTCGTTTACTATTGTCCCAAGATAGGTTAACTTTCTTACTCGGTCCACTGATTAATAAGCAGTTGGACGTCTCTAATTTTATTTGTGCTGATGACCATAAATATAGTTTTTGATATATCTACTTGTAGTTCAAATCTTTCACTTACTTCATTAGCTTTTTTTATCAGTTGCTGTAAACTGTTTAAACTGTCTCCAAAAATAACGATGCCATCTGCATAGCGGATGTTGTTTAGGCGTTCTCCACTTAAAAGGATTTCATGTTTGCAATTTTCCAAGGCTTCATTAAATATTTCCTCTAAATATAGGTTAAATAATATAGGTGAAAGTATACATTCTTGTCTAACACCTCGCAGAATCTGGATCGCTTCCGTCGGCTTATCTCCAAGATATGTTCTTATTCTGGCTGATTGGTTCCAGTATAAATTTTGTATTATACGCCGGTCTTTATCATCTAATTGGGCTTTTGTTAGAACATCCATCATTTTTCGATGTTGAACTGTGTCAAATGCTTTTTGGTAGTCCACAAAGCAGGTGTAGATATCGCAAGTCATACCTCTGCATCTTTGGAATAATACCTGTAGACTAAACAGTGCATCTCTCGTACCTACGCCTTTCATGAATCCAAACTGCGTGTCTTGCATTTTCTCTTCGCATAGCTTGTATATTTAACCACCAATTATTATTTTTCTGGGATGTTCTTAAGTTATAGTTGGTTCTATGTTATTAAATCAACGGTTTCTCACTAAAGTTGTACTTAAAAAGCATTATGACATCAAAAGTATGTCATCTGTCAATTAATATTCTTTTTCACCTACGATCTGTCAAAATAGTGTAGAGATCTGGAAAATGTGCTCCAAAAAATTTTCGAAGAAACACATATAATATTTGGAAAACACAAACAAATAAAGAAATAATAAGAACGTATGGAAAACCAATAATTACGGCAAAAATACAAACCTAAACAGCTAGATGACTTGGTCACATTATACGAATGCCAGAGAACCGAAATGTTAAAGCAATACGGTCAAATGGGAAAAAAGAAGTTAATATAGTTACATATAAAGTTCTGTCTAAGATCTATAGACAAAAATGGTCTGATATTACCAAACATTGCAAAATTACTAAAGACAAACTCTTTGGTATGGTTATTTTTTTGTTTGAGAACACATATTTCATTTATGATAACAAAATATATAAACAAACTTTTGAAATACCAATGGATTAAAAATAAGTCCTATCCTTGCCTCATATGTAATAAATGATTTGGGAGATATAGTACTACCAACTCTATCTTTCAATGTCCTTTTATAAAAAAGTGTGTAGGTGATATCATATTGGCACTACCTTAAGATGGAGTAAATGAATTACTATTTACGTTTAACAGTTATGATCCTTACATAACGTTTACTGTTAAAATGGAAGATGATCAATATTTTGTTCCTTTTTTGGATACACGTCTCATTCCTTCTACAGACAATAGAATATTAGTTGTTTGGTATAGGAAACCAATTAGCTCTGGAAGATACTTGAATTATATGTCATACCATAAACATTCCATAAAGGTGAATTTAGTAAAAAAAATGAACAACATAGTGAGTCAAATATTAGATAAATCATTTCATCAAAAAAACCTTAATATTTTTTACAAACCTTTTATTGATGATTCTTATCCACATGCACTAATGAAAAAAAAAAAATTTAACACCACATCTCTGGATCTATTAACAATTAAAAAATAATAATAACATAAATCAATACACTACATCCCAAGGACAACAAAAATTTGCTTCGATATTGTATATGAAAGAAATCACTCCAGCTTTAACCAGAATATTTAAAAATGTTACAGATGGCAAAAAAATTCAAAACAAAACATAAATAAAGTATTCTCAAAATTGAAGGATAGACATCGTAAAGAATTAACATCAAATATAATCTACAGTATCCCTTGTACAGATTGTAATAAAGAATATATAGGACAAAGTTCAAGATCCATAAAAAATCGAATTACCTTCCACAAAAGTGACTGTACATTCTACCCAGGAAGATGCACTCTTGCCACACATGTACATGATAATAATCACACTATGGATTATAGTTCCTTTAAAATCTCAGGTGTTGAAATTAACTTTAGTGGGAGAATCTTTCTAGAGATGGTTTTCATAGCAGGGTGTTATAATAGTGGTAATAAAAATCATATATTAAACATTTAAGTGAAATATACTCTTATGTACTAGCCTTGGATAAGAATAGAAGAACCAAAGGTAACAGGATTGCCTAAGATTTGTGGCTTAATTTATTTATAATTTTGTCCATTGTATAAATAAGCATATATTTTATGTATATTTAAATTTTTAACTAGTAATTGTTATTTACATGTAATTTGATTTGGCTGACTTGACTCTAAATTTTGACTTATTTCCCTATGTATATTTTTGTGCATTAAATCTCCACTAATATTGATGGTACTTCTTCACTACAAATTTTGGTGGATGCGCAATCCACGAAGTAGTGTACGTGTACATAAAAACGAAAATTTGTGAGATTTGAAAAAAAATCTTTATTTTCAACATGAAAAAAAGCGTAATGAACACTTTTATTTAGAACTTTTCTTTCTTAGAACGTTTTTAAATATCCGTATGTTTTGTTTTTATGTATAAAGAATAATGACGCTCTTACCTCAGCAGAATACCACAAACAGGCAGAGTTAAAAACAAGCAAATCGACGGTTAAACTGTAAAACCTAAATTTTTGGTTCATTATGACTGTTATACTTCGTTGTTTTACAGTTTAACATTTTTTTTAACTTTTAGGTCAATATTAAAATGTTATGGTACAAGTGACATCTACAAAGACCACTTAAAACGAACCCTTAGTAGGGTAGCATCTCTAAAGTTCGACTTGCAGGGTTTTGGAGTTTAATTTTGTGGGACAGAAGATAATAACTATTCTTATTGCATACAATAATTTGCATAATGAATTCAAGAGGAAAATATATCCAAAGCTTAATAAAAACAGACAGTGTAGATTGCCAAGAGGGGTAAGTTTACTGTTTTGAATTTTTATTGCAATATTAAGTTATTTTGTTCATAACAAATAAAGAGAGGTTATCTTTTTAGTGTACAAGATAATTATGCATCACTTGACGATAATAGTTGCGCAGATAAAAGCCGTGGTTTAAAATCGTTCTCATAGTTTGAATAACATTAATGATGATGCTATAATTTTAAATTCTGAAGATATGGAACCATTTGAACACAGTGGATCTAAAATTGTAGTTTCTACCGATAACATTGATGAAAGTCACCATTTATCAATAAAGCTAAAACTAGCAATAAAAATCAAAATAAAAACAAAAGTACAAGCAATTTAAAAGTACACAAAAAAAATCGGTCGTTCTACTAACAGAATAAAAAGAATGTGAGGTTAGAAATATGATTTCAAAATGTATGAAAAATCTACTAAAAAAATTGTAACCGTTGAAAGAAATGAGCGACAAATGGGTCCAACTTGTGAATGCAAATTGTCTTTAAAATCATCAAAACTCCCTTGGCAGAAAATTTAGTCAAGAAGATAGGTTACAGTTGTTAAATTATTTATGACAGTTGAGTTTGGACAAAAAAAAATAAGGCCTTGTTGATACAGCATTAATCAAACTACGTCAAAGAATACAAATATCTTGGCATTCTTCTTGATCCCAAACTCTTATGGTCAAAACATGTGGAATATATAAAAAGTAGGTGTGAAAAGGTATTAATATTCTTAAATGCGTTACTAATCGAAGATGGGGTGCTGACCCCAAAGTTGCATTGATGTTTTACAGAGCCTACGTGCGATCTATTGTAGACTATGGTTGCATTCTGTATGGTGCCGCCAGTAACACACACTTATTAACTGTAGACCGCATTCAGTTTAAATGTCTAAGAATATGCTTGGGCACCATGAAGTCTACTCCTTGTCCTATACTACTTGCTGAAAGTAATGAAATACCTCTTCAAAATCGTCGAGAAATTATGGCAATTAAACATATCCTGAAGCTAAGATTAAATAATAATAATCTACTTAGTCAACTGTATGAGTTATCTATTAAAAACCTCTCAAATAAATACTGGCGCATAAAAAATTCTCCTCCACTTGCTGATGCTTTCTTAGAAACTAATGAGTATCCTAATATCTATGGCAAAGAAAAAAGATTACCAATATTTAAAGCTAATTTTCAGGTAACATTAAATAAACCAAAAGTCATTATACCAAAGTACACAGAATTCCCACAAATAAACTTTGTCTTACTTAGATCCATATTGAGTGACTATAATGATCACGTAATAATGTATACCGATGGTTCCAAAAAAGAGGATGGTGCCACAGGTTGCGCAGTTTACATTCCACATAAAAGCGAATCTTTGAAAATTAAACTTCCATCACATTGTTCAATATATACTGCTGAAGCGGTAGCTATCGAAAAAGCATTAGATTGGCTAGATTCACACAATTTAAATAAAGCAGTAATATTATCAGATTCATTATCGGTCATTAAACGATTAAACTCAGATATGACTCAACATAAAAGAAATAATATTCTTTGTGCTATTAAAAATAAAATATATAGTAAAGATATTACAGTTATTTGGGTTAAAAGTTATATAGGTATCGAGGGAAATGAACTGGTTGATCAGCTTGCTAAAGATGCGACCCATGTTGGACTCTATATTCCCATATTTACATTGGAGGACTTACAACAACATTATTATAACAAAATTTTTATAAATTGGAAAGAAAAATGGAAAAACATAGCAACGAATTCAAATAATCAATATTATACTATCCACCCTACCCTACCACAAGATGTTGACTATATTTTCAAATATGCAATGCCAAAGAAGTTGACAGCCACAATTACTCGACTGAAAAATAATCACGGTGCATTCCCAGCTCACTTGGCTAAGTTAAATATTATCCCTTCTGGGGTATGCTCATGCGATAATATATCACAATGTGACATCAACCATATTCTTTTTAAGTGCGATAAACATAGGTATGAAACAGATCAGCTGTATTTAAAACTATCAGAACTTAAAATTCAGACTCCCATAAACATCACCCATTTACTCTCCTTAGATAGTAGAGAAGTATACGAACTAATATGTAACTTTTTATTTAAAGTTGGTTACATTATTTAAAAACTAATATCTTACATTACAATTCTGTGGCTAAAGGACTAGTTTCCAAGCCAACTCACCAACCACACACACACACATAAACTACGTCAAGCAGGTAACTAATAATGTTTATAAATATTATAATAGGTTCATTAAGAGGAAATTTAATTTTAGAAGCCATTGAGAAATAGCGGAAAGGCACCCTAATTTTTCTTTATAAAAAAAAATAAAATACGACTTCAGCTATGTAAAAAATGTTTTTGTGTAGTAAAATGAAGTGTAATAAGTTAGTTAAAAGTAACCCAAACCCAAAACATTGTGCAATTATATACTACTTGTAAATCCTAGCCAACGGAAAAAAAAGTTCCTAATTGATTTTTTCTAAAAGTTGCCTAAACTTATAAGCCAGTAAAATATTGACGATTTATATAGATGTTTCACTAATGAATGTCGATTAACCAGTGAACTTGCCCTATTGCCACACATATTTAAGATCTTAATTTGAGGACCAAAATTTGCCTCTGTTTGGGTCACAATAAGAGTTTAGTTATTGGTATATTTTGCCTGCAATAAAATAATTTTTTTTTAAGAACCAGTGGGACATCCACACTAGTAACAATGTTGTGATTAGAAGTAATGAAGATTATTAGTTACGCAGTTAAGCAGTCCAGTAAAAACGATTTAACTAAATTGTTGTTCAGTATGGATTTACAGAGGGTACTAAGTGAGCCAAAATTGCAAGTATCTTCTTGCAATTTTAGGTGACAGTAAGGGTGACCGATACATCTGTCATGAGGGAGCCGCAAACATAAAAGCTTCTGACTTCACATAAATTGTCATTCATCAGATTAAGATGTATGTAACAAAAGCAACAAAAGAAGTTATTTTTATCTTATAGCTGCAGTTATTAAAACAGGAATTCAACTTTGAGTAGTGCTTGACCCAACTTTGACACACACAAATAGAATGTGATGCTATGCACGCCTGCATCGAGCTTCAGCTAAAAAATAGAACATTTATGTACCTAGTTGTTATGTGCAAATTTACAAAAATGCAAAATTACATCATCCTTATGATGTTTATTACCTAGTTCATCATTTTTTTTAAGAATATTCCCAGATTAAAACAAACATCCTCAATCCGTCAAGGAAAAAGAAAAGGTGATCCTACAATCACAAATTTAAGGTGTCTAGCATGTCGTCATAATGGTCTTATAGGATACAAATTGTATTACGAAGATGACTGCAAACCATTACCATAACGACCAAATAAAGAAAAAGCAAAAAATGCTCCTGCATTATCATATCTCACTTCACCAAAAACAACAATTTTTAAATTTAATGGTTTGCAGGATCTTTAAATTTTATTCCTAAAAATTTCGACATTTTTATGAGTCTCTTTTTCATGGGTAAATCCTGGATAGGCCAGCTATAAACTATCACATTTTTCGTTTTGATTTTTTTTATTTTTTACGTTCTTTATATAAACTATGACAATTTTAGTTTTATTTTTTTTAATTTTTAACTATAAAGAATGGTTGTCACTATTCGTTTTTAAGAATGTTTCACAAGTTTTATATTATAGGTGTTGTAGTGTAATAATTTAATTAAAAATAATTTATTATTTTTTTATAACCTCGTAAGTAAGATTTTAAGTTACAAAACCTCGTGAGTAGCTCGCAACTTTAATGATAGTTAAAGATTTAAATTTACAAAATCTCGTAGGTAGCTTTTTTAAAAGAAAAACAATATTACTCAACTTTACTCAATGGTAATGTACTCGTTATCTAAAAAGAACCCTACACAAAAAAAAAACGAAAAAACTGAATCTTAAATAAAGAAGCCAAAACGTTTTTCGTCTATCTTCTGAAGTAACATAAAAATGACTTACGAGGTTTTGCAGTTTTACCGTCGAAATAAAAGACACAATTGGAGCTGAAAAAACAATCGCAGAATTGTTGTAACATATATATGTTCCAGGTTAACCCATAAATTGGATAAAACTAGTTTTACCCGGATACTTTGCGTATTATTCAAATTGCCTAGATAAAAACCAAAGGTGATTAATAACTTCTTGATTTATCCGGGTCATTCTAGATATGTCCAATATCAAATGGATAAAACATTAGATCTTAAACTTGGATATAAATAACACTACTTACATTGAAATTTTATTTGCTTTCTTTTCTTTACTACGAATCTCGTCAACTCGAGGTTACAAGTAAAAGGATACTTCTAGCGTAGTTAAAAGCCTCTAGTAAGAGGCTTTTTCGTATAGATGTCGCTGCTAGCGTACCTGGCTGTTATTTTGGTTATAATGACCAAATACTAGACTGCATTTCATTTCCGTTGAACTTCCACAAGTGTTCCTGATGATGAGTTGAATAACTCGAAACACGTGTGGAGCAATGGTGGAGTTTCGATTGAAATGAAATGCAATCTTTTACTTTCATATATATATATATATATATATATATATATATATATATATATATATATATATATATATATATATATATATATATATATAAGACCGAAGTAGAGGTCGTCTACCAACACGTTAAACTGACGATCTAAAACGTTGTCATAGGAATTGGATGCAAGAGACACAAGATCGAAATAGATGGAAAATTATAAGGGAGATCTAAGTCCAGCAGTGGATAAGAGAAGATTGAATGATGATATATATATATATATACATGAATATATAAAATATATTTAAAGGTGTTTTGTATTTAAAGGAAAAATATTATCACTGCATTGACGTAGAAATAATCAAACGGAATGGAAACTTTTATCGCATTTCATTCCGCGTTCTAATCTAGTCATTTAAAGTTATCTATAAACCGCGTACCTCGCCAATTTCAATCAAATTTTCGAAACCGTTCAGGTTTTCCGCAATGTCACCTAAACCCCGATGTACCTACCGATGTAAAACGTTGTAATTTTACTTTTCCAAGTGGAGCCACTGCCGTTTTCAGTTATTTGGATCCCTCTCTCGATCGGATTAATTTAATTTAGCGGTCGTGAATCCGAAAGGGCGGCATGATGAAATATCGAAAGACTTTTCTCGAAATCGGCAATAAATTTCTAATTGTGAATGTTTTTATTCCCAAAAACCTTGCTACGGAATTTACGTTAAAACAGTTTTCAATAAAAGTTGGAGTCATTGAAATAAAGTAAAGAAATAATGTCTTAATATTTCATTGTATATCCGTTTATGCGTGACGGCTAATATACTTACAATTGTGTATTCCTGCTTGTCTAGCTTCTTTTTCCATTGCTTTGCACTTATGCCGATCACTTTTTGTTCGTAGCCTTGCTGTACATAATGTTAGTATTCAAATTCACCTCGTTTTCTGTTGGCATTTTATGGTGTTAATACACATACTTTCAGGATTACTATTTAAATCTATTTTGTGTTTTTATTTAACTATTAAATTGGTCAAAATTTTAACTTCATGTTCTGTTTAATTTAAGTGGTTATATACTTTTTAGGACACTGATGATGGAACATGGTTTTCGAAAACGTTTTGTCTTCATGACATAGCCCGTCTGGGTTTTTAATTTATATACCTTTTATAAAGGATTTTTACTTAAATTTTTTTTAAATTTTAATTTATTGACTTAAAGAACGCCTCTGACTGATTACAAAATAAACAACCAGCCTAGAACTATCATATGACACATCAAATCAAACGACTTGAGACGTATAGTTTATATATAGTATATAGCGTGCCAATATATATATATATATATATATATATATATATATATATATATATATATATATATATATATATATATATATATATATATATATAAATTAAGGTATACACTCGAAGAGTGGTGGGTTTTTCGATCAAAGTGGAAAAATAAAAGATAAAGAAGGTGGCTATGGCTACTTCATCTATTTATTGAAGACGTTTCGCTTTTTAATCAAAAATGATCATCAGTCTATCTTAAAAGAACAATATGAAAAACCAAACATCCATAGAAAAGTTGTTATAAGTGTGATACCTTAAAAAGATATGTAGCAGTCAATGATATTAAATATGTAAAGAAGCTTATGAAAATGGACTATATAAGATTATGTTGTATAAACAATTAATTGAAACTAAATACAGTTTACAAATTCACTCAAACTTAGCACAGCAAAAGCTCATGTGGTAATTGTACATGTATATAAAAAATATGTAAAAAACTTAAGTAAAAAACATTAATTTTCAGAGAACTAAAAAGATCATAAGATACACTTCCAACAGTATATTATTAATTAAATTTGATTTTAACTTTGGGTAACATTATTAAATTGATTAAAATTGAATTAAGTGATATTTAATATATATATATATATATATATATATATATATATATATATATATATATATATATATATATATATATATATATACATATATTAATGAAGTAACCACTCTTAGCTTCTTGGTTGCTGTCAGTGAAATGAGAACAACAGGTAGTAAACACGCCAACCACGAGAAAAGACAGTGGCCTTGAGGTCAAAAGAAAAACCCACCACTCTTCGAATGTACCTTAATTTATATTGGATTGACGGTCGTACTCAATATATGTATATACATATACAAAGTATAGTAAAAATATGTCAGGTTCAAAGTGCAATAGATGATACTTTATATTTAATTGGATTATATGAAAAACGTTTATTATTTAAAAAATGTAATGACTGAGTGTAGATGACAATTGATTGGATCCCCCGTCTCATGCGATGGGCCAATTTACTAGTCAGAAGATAATTCTTTAACGTAAAGTGTGTTTCTAAAATTAGCACTATATCTAATAAGTGTAATACTACATTTTTGTAACACCATAGAAGAACATTTTTACAGGTAAAAATTCAAGAAGTTAAAAAGCACGTTTACTTTATTCTTAATTTGGGTCAAAGAAGGATCTCAGGATCTAAGATACTTTATTACTAGTCATGTTTAACCATGTCCGTGTAGGACAGAAAACGAAATAACACAAGTATAATAAATGAAATGTAAAGTTGAATTAACATATCATATTTTCCAAACTGGCTTCGGGCTATTAAATTTCGAAACATCAGATTTTGTTTTAAAATTCCTTTTAGATTGCCTTTTTACAGCAAAAAACGTTCCTGAGGATATATACATTTATTGACCCGGTTTTCTCAACAAAGTGAACTGATTTTAAAAATATATAAAATTACGTGAAGGTCTCGTACCGTACCCGAAGATGTAAATGAGGATCCGACAAGCGATTCCGATTTTTTACGACACATTCAACTTTTATGCCAAATAAAATTTAAAAAGTGGATCGTTCGAAAACGAGATAAAAATTTAACTTAACTTTGCTTGTAAAATATTTTTGCTGTACATTTTGCTATCTGAAAATTGATATTTTAGTACTACAGAATGCTTTTCAAACGACAAAAATTACTAGAAATATTCAACTCAAAGAACAAAGACGGAACAAAAAAATGCTCCTGAGCGGCAGGGACTTCCAAACATTATAAACTACAATTTTACATAAAAAATAGTCGTATTCTTCAATTTATTATACTTTCTAACGCTCCTTACAGGCCCTTTTTTAAAAATTCTAACGAATTCTAGCTATCCATTTATTACTTCCTTTTTTTTGTTTTTGTAGATGTTTTCAAGATACTTCTCTTTTTAAGTTTCATAGTATTAAATTTCTCTATTATACAGAAGAGAATAACATCCTTAAGTCTTTATCAGTAATTTTCTTTCTGACGAATATTGCATCTGTACACAATTTTCTAGTAAGAAAAGACTGTTGTTTATCTGCTAAACTTATCCTTTGATATATTAGTTCTGCTAAACTTTAAATTTAGAATAGTATTCAACAAGTTTATACCTTTGTAGTTTTCTATCTGTTTTTTATCTCCTTTTTGGAATAGTAAAACTAGTTCACTTGTCATCTGTTCTTCCGGTATTTTATTGTGGTCCATAACTGTGTTAATTAATTTTATTAATTGTTCTTTCATTGCTGCTTTACAATATTTCAGCAATTCGTTTGGTATTCCGTCCTTACCTGTTGGTTTTCTGTTCTTCAGAGTTTTAAGTATTTTACCAACAACCCGTATATTTATATTAAGTTCTTCATTTGTGGTAATTTTTGGTGTTTTTGGTTCTAGCGGTCGTTTGTTCTTCCTTTGCATAGAGCTTTTTAACGTAGTCGATCCATGTACCTTATCTCTGTGTTCTGGTTTTATTAGTTTCTTTACCTCCATTCTTTGGCCTCTTATAAATCGTTATATTTCCTTTTGCAGAACATAAAGATCATATTCCATTTCTTTAGAAAAGCGTTCCGATTAATTTTTATTTTTTTTTACAAGTGCATATTTTTCGTTTCTTATTGTCTTGTAATTATGGTATGCCTTTTGTATTTTGGTTTACATGTGTTTCAGTTAGAAATATACCTATAACTAGAAATAATGTAAGTCCGTAAGGTAAGGGAACACAAACCGAAAATAAATAAATATAGAACATGATGTACAGAATTTGTAAACTACGTAAAAAATTCGATATTATATAAAAATGTGTGGTGATAAATATAATGCATATTAATGGAAATGCAGGGTGTCTATAAAATATGGAATATGTTTGTTATTTTCTAAAATGTAAATATAAATATTAAACAATTTATTGTAAAGAAATACAGGATATATACTAATGAAATGTCATCATCTTTATTTGTTTTTAAATAAAATAACCTTGCCTTGATGGAATTTTTAAATCATTCTTGCGGAGCTGATCCCAACAAAGTACGTTACTTAACGATCTTTTAGACATATAGACGAAAGGCTCGGTATCGTTTGGAAAAATATTGCCATTATATTTTTTCCATATTCACCTTTATGAAATACCCCAGAATAAGAATTAAGAATTTGCCGATATGAAAAGTGGTCCTAATTAATTTAAACAATTCTATTTTAACAAATTTTAAAAAAATTAATTGTTTGCGCTGACAATTTTTTTAAGATTTTTTGGATCATTCTAAACAAACAAGGTCTCCTGTAATTTTTCTCTAAAGGTAATCATTTTTGAGTTTTATACAATTTAATACGAAGTAAAGAAAAAAATTACTATTTTCAAGGCACAAGTAAAAAATATTACTTTGGAATTCACAAGTGCTTGAATTTACAAAACTGATAGAATAAGTTCAAACCTTGTCTATACAAATATTTTAACCTATTTAATTTTTATATATTGTTTTTTAGTTAATAATACAGCGCTTATAACCCGGCAAGCACTTGGGCTTCCGCACGTCTTAGCTATGTAATTTTTATATTATATGCAACTCGAACGTTCTCGATGCTTTTATACTTTTTAAATAAACATGGTACCGTTCGCGTCATAAAAAACTGGTACAACTCTTATAACCGAAAATCGTGTTTTTCAAGTTGTGTAAGTTGATCTTGTCACATATGTCATTCAAATTTCTAGGGCAACGTTGCCAGTTCAACGAAATATTGTATCAAATCAGCTAAAAGGAGGGCTGTGCGACAGATACATTATAACATTACAGTAGATGCATTCCAATGTTACCTATGCCAATACCCTACGTTTAAAGATCCTTTAACCATTTTGGGCATTAACGCAACCCTCTCTCTGGTTATTTAATTTATTAGATATGGGTTTTTTGTTGCTAATGATAATAATAATACCTATATAAAAACTTTAAAAATTTTTGAACATTCTTTCTTATTCAAATTTCGTGCAATTCCGTTATCTGTGCTGGCAGCAACGAACTGATTCACGAACCAAGTCTGAACACAGGTTTACATTGGGAAAAAAAAGTGTACCAGTTTTATATGACGGGAACTGTACATAAGTCAATATCTAGTTAGAGATTTATTAATATATTGCTGACGTGCATTAAATATGTACGCTGCAACAGGTCCCTGCTTGTATTTTGCGGTAAATGAAAAAACATGAATTATGTCTTTTCGATAGTTCGAGATAAAAGAAAACATGAAAATGGATTCATGTATTTTTTGTAAAAAACAAAGTATAAAGCTAGTTCCAACGATACAAATGTGACTACTAATCTATAGTCCATGTTGTGAAAACACTTCCATAGAAAAAGTGTTCCTGATTCAGTTTCTTAGAGAGTCCTTGTTTAAAAATATCCCCTTTAAACAAATCTGAAGGATGCCAGGCAAAATTTTTTGGCAGAAATCGTTTAAACAATTTTTTTAAATAAGTTCAAAATTTCTTTTTTTGCTCCGAAAGTTTACTGTGTTATTTTACACAAAATAATATTTCCTGTCATTTTTCCCTAAAATTGACAGTTTTTGAGTTATAAGCTTTAAAATCTGAAAAATGGGAAAATACACATTTTGAAGACCTGAAAACTCATATGTAAATTATTAATTTTAAAGTTGCTTAGCAATTTGAGCTCATTTCAATTTAGAATTTTTTTTTAATTGTTAATTATGCCCGTCAACTAGATTTTTGGACCGCCGCGGCACGCCACTCTATACGGGGTGCAGCAGATAAACAACCAATGAAAAATATCTCGAGAGGTAAAGGTAACTAAATCATGAAAATAAAAATAAAGGTGTTTTGACTAGTGACCTATTTATTAAAATTATTTTTATCTATTTGCTACTTACAGTTATGTCAGAAGTTGCTTATAACTACGTTTTTTTAATTTTTTTTTATTTTTTTAAAGCGACACCCTGTATATTTTTAATTTTTAGAAATATTCACGGTATTTTAAAAATTTTTTGTTTTTACTTTTTTAAACCTATTGTGAACCATTTTTGAGTTGTTATGATTGTTATATGAAACTTTCTACCATGCATATAAAGTTCAATATCTTCCAATGTAATTTGAATAAAAGTTTAAATTCTTTAAGAATATATTAATCAGATACAGCATTATCGTTTGCAGTGTAAAGTTGCCTTTTTCATTATACAGGGTGCTGTCAAAATTTGCATAAAACCGGCATGGTAAATTTTGGCCTATTTCCTTTTTTTTAAACAGGACACCATGTATGTGATTTATTATATTCTAAAAATATGTTTTTCACTATCGATCTTTTATTATTCCCAGACCGTAATTGTTAATGTTTAATAGTAACCTTGTTGTATGCAATTGGGTAACAGTTACAATAATATTTTGCCTAATTTTCTTCACAAAATAGTAATGGCTCATTTAGAATATACAAATAATAATTTTTTAAATTCAATTTAAAGATATTTTTGCTGAAAGATATCCTGAGAAGCCTCGACCAAAAAACTGTAAAACTGTCAACTGTTTGTTGAACAACTGTTTCCAGTTTGGTCAGATTATAAGTAAAACTACGCATGTCGGTATTAAATACTTACAAATAGATATCCTGGGATATTTTGCAGTTAATCAAAATTCATTCTTATGGTAATGCGA
The DNA here is from genome assembly GCF_040954645.1 of Diabrotica undecimpunctata. Lineage (NCBI taxonomy): Eukaryota > Metazoa > Arthropoda > Insecta > Coleoptera > Chrysomelidae > Diabrotica > Diabrotica undecimpunctata. The sequence goes on from NC_092803.1 coordinate 147,350,929, forward strand.
GCAATTGTTTCAGATATCGACTCGAACAATTCACAGAATTTTCAAAAAACATTATTGGACCCTTTATTCGTATGCACTATATCGACATTTACATCCTGGAGATTATATAAGACGTGTAAAAGTTTGTGAATGGGTTTTAATGATGTGCCAAGATCAAGGTTTTACAAAAAAAATTATTTGGTGTGATGAATCGAAGTTTACAAAAAATGGTATGCTTAAACGCCATCACAGTTACTTCTGGAGTGATGAAAATCTTTAGCTCACGTGAGATAATAAATTTTAAGCAATTTTTCTTTTAATAAGATAGTTGCTCTCATGATTTATAATCAAACTTTAAACAAAGAGCGTTACTGCAACATTTTACGGCAAGTAATTGTACCAGCAATGCACGCTTTACATAATAATAAGCTTAACGAGGCTAGGTTTCAACAAGATCGAGCACCGGCTCACAATATTTAAGAAGTCGGCGCCTTGCTTGATAAAATATTTAGCGATAGACAGATAGTTAATACAGATCCGTTTCTCTGGTCACTATTAGATTACTATGTTTGGAGGTACGTTAAAAATAAGGCGTGTTGTGAACCTGTCACTACTATAATAAAAAAAGTCCTTTAAGTTCTTAACGAAACAGATAAAGAATTAATATCAACAGCTACTAATATAAATCTGCTTAAAGGAGGTCATAAATGATTGTATATTGTTGGGTGAAATTTTGAACATTTATTACATTAATAATCTAGAGTCTATTTTCTTTGATAGCATCTTTTTAATTGTTCAATGTTTAATTTTTAATATGAAATTTGTAAATGAACACAACAGTCTACAAAAAAAAATGTATAAAGTTAATTTATTTGAAAACTACAAGAGATAGGTATAGGAAAATACAGATCGATGGTGAAAAGCGTATTCTTCTAAAATAATGAATCACATACAGGGTGTCCTATTTAAAAAAGGAATTAGGCGAAAATTTAGGATGCCGGATTTATGCGAATTTTGACAGCACCCTGTATAATAATGAAAAAGGTAAACTGTAAACGCTAATTCTGTACCTGAATAATAAATTCCTAAAAATTTTAAACTTTTATTCAAATTACACTAGATGATATTGAATTTTATATATATGGTAAAGGTCCCGTCATTTCGGAAGGCATCTAATTTGCATATTATGAGGCATGTCGAAATTGTATAAGAACCGCCTTTGAAGTTGGTGATTGGATATTGAAATTTTAACTAAAAGACAGTGGTGCGCACTATTTAGTAGATACAGCTAAAACATATTATACTGAATAAAGGCGATTTTTTAGTTTTCAATAATTTTGAACATATAGCCAACATTTGAAAAATGATCAGTAAGATATTTGATGGTACAAAAACAATAATACCTTCGTAATACGTTTTACCTGAACAAACAAACTATTTTTATTGTACAAAAGAATTATTAAGTTCTGAATATTGATAAGTTTAACAAAATGGATTTTTAAAATAGCAATTAATTGTCAAGCGTATTTTCCAAAATATCAAATACCAATAAAATACCAAAATATTTTAAAAATTTATATACCTAATGCGGAAGTTTCAAAGAAGAACAACAAAATCTAATTTAATTTTCTTCCGAAGAACACTCGCTGTCACTATCGTCACTTCCTTAGTTTATCATAATGGGATTAATATCTTCTTGACGGTATATTTGGACTTCGAATGTTAAATAACTGTCTTCTATTTTAATTGCATGATGACATCGTTTTCTCCACTCATCTGGGGTTATTTCGGAAACTCGTTTTTCCAACAGATGTCTCACATCTTCCAATTTGAAAGTTATGTTAGTTTGTGCGATATTATTTTTAATCGCAGCCCATATCTCTATCGGATTTAAATCCGGATGGTATGGAGGTAACCGTAAAGGAGTGTGACCATATTCACGCAAAAGTTCATCTAATTCATACCTTTTGAAACGATTTTTATGGTACTTAATCAACGCATACAATTCGGGTTTAAAACTTTGAGGATTAAATGTTATATTGTTTTTAATCAGCAAATCAATCATATCTTATTTTTGGAATTACTATTAGGCGCAGGATTCACTTGCACCGAATGCTATGAGGCATTATAATAATAGCTAAAAATAACGACTGTAACGAAAGTGCAGAGAATACGATATTTAGGACACATCGAAGGAATGAAAAAAGAAATAATTCGAAAATGGTATTATCGACACACCCAATACAAAAGAGAAGCGAAAATTGAATTTGAATATCAAAAATTAATACTAAATGCCTTGTGAATGAAACTCCTTACCTATTGCTTCAGCAGTCTTATTTTTTACCATTAGCAGAGTGTTCATTTTACTTTTCATATTTTTAAAATAATTATACACATTAAATATTATTTGATGACCCTACTCTTTAATAACGCTACGCTTTTTTCCGTCCATTTTCAGCAAGATTGTTTGAAAATAAAATTCTCTAATATTTAACACACACAACTTGTTCTCAACTGTACTGCTGCGCTACTGAGTATTGAAATTATTTACTGCTAAGGCGTGGCTTAGGTAGAAATGTCAAATTTTGAACTCTGCCCAGTGCGATAATATGCAAATTAGATGCCTTCCGAAATGACGGGACCTTTAGAAAAGTGTAATTTTAATATAAAAACCAATAAACCATTATAACTTAAAAACGGTTCACAATAGGTATAACAAGGTATTAACAAATAATGTTAAGAATAACGTGAATATTTTGTGAAATAAAAAATATTGGGTGTCCCATTAAAAAAAGTTATAGACAACTTCCAGTATAAGCGTAAATAGCAAATAGATGAAAATATTTTCATTAAATAAGTCACTCTTCAAAACCCCTTCATTTCAATGTTTATGATTCAGTTATCTTTAGTTCTCGAGATATTTCTAATTGACCGTTTATCTGTCACACCCTGTATAGTGCGTCTCTGTCGCACTTATACATATTATACGTATCTACGCGAAAAAAATCCAACAAATATTGACATTTATTAAAATTTTGTGAATTATTATTAACATAGTTAATTTAATAAAATTTATTGTGTACTACTGTAACAAAATTTAAATAAATGTCAATATTTATTGGGAATTTTTTGCGTACATACGTATATTATGTACGAGTGCGACAGAGATGCACCATACATTGCGTTACGCCGCCGTTGCGATGGCTTGAACATCGAATGGACGGGCATAATTAACAATTAAAAAACAACGTCTAAATTGAAATAAGCTCTGATTGCTCTTTAGAATCTTGAAACTGGATGTTTAAACTTGCATTTCAACTTAACACGAGACTTTTTTGTTTAAAATGAAACATAAATCTTAAAAAAATATTTTCCGATGCAAAAAAAGGTGATTTTTAAAATTTGTTTAAAAAAATTGTTTAAACAATTTCTAGTCAGACACCATTCTAATTTGTTTAAAGTGGACATTTTTTAACATAAAACCGTAACGAATCAGAGACATTTTCCTACGGGAGCGGTCTCACCACATAGACTACAAGGGACAAAAGTAAAGCAAAAGCGAGGATCATATCCTGATAACATAAAGCTTTAGATCAATTTGAGATTAAAGACAATCGAAATGCCCTTATTCCGTTGGAAAATGGATTGCCACTAGCTGTCGAGCAATTGATATACTAGAAAAAATTTACCAAAAAATATTTAAAAAAAGTTTCTCAATAGATGAAGCTAGACTTAATATTGTATTCCGTTCATGCGGGTAATAACTTAGGAAATATTCCATGTACAGGCTTTTAAATTTTATGCACTGAGATATTAATTACAAACTTATATACGATATATAAAAAATATCAGGTTTTGAAATTTTAAAATGTAGGCGACGCGCGACGTGGCAGATGAAGCAGGAGTATTATTGCCGAAATTTATGTCAAAAATCCAGTACCTAATAAACTGATTCAACGATCGAAATGTACAAAAACTTGTAAAACTGAAGCATGTTATTGTAATAAAAATAATGATACTTGTGTACCTTTATTTCGTTGCAATGTAGATTAAAGCGTAAAAAATTGATATCTAATGATTTTGCTGCACATTTGTAAAATTTTGTTCGCGTTATTAATTTTTTTATTATTATTTATAGCTTCAAAAATTATAATAAACATTAAAAAGTTTGCTTTATAATTACTAAACTTGACAAACTGATTTAAAGATGCAAATGTACACAAACTTGTTGAACTAAAGCATGTAATTTTAAGAAAAATAATGATACTTGTCTACCTTTCTGTGTTTGCAATATATATATATATATATATATATATATATATATATATATATATATATATATGAATTTTATGATATGGATTTCCAATGATTTTACTACACATTTGTAAAACTTTGATTACTTTATAAAATTTGCCGAGAACGCCCGAGCTGTACTGTAGTCAGCCCGAGCGCCCACCCTGTCATAAGCGTTTCATTAACAACTAAAAAGCAATCTTTAAAATAAAATAAGCCTAAAATATTGATGAAAACTGAGAACTAGAACTGATGAACTAGAACAAGTTCTAAACTTGGATTAAGGTAGTTGCTGAATTTAAAAATAATATTTTTACTTGTGTTCTTGAGCCATGAAAATCGCCATTTTTCGTTTTTTTCAGTTTTATATTTTTTATAACTCGAAAACAATCAGCTTTAGAGATACATAACAAGAGAACTTATGTTTTTTTATGTTTAGAATATACCAAAAGGTCTAAAAAAATTGACAAAAAATTTATTTTTTACAGTTTGTTAAAAAAATTGTTTAAATTAGAACCACTTTTCGTTTGGTCAACCTCTTGATCCTTATTCTGGGCTACCTCATGAAAGAGATTGTACAAAAAAACGTATAGAAATATTTTTAAGTTTTTAAATACGGTTATACACCAAAAAACACCAAATTAATTGGTATGCATAATTTATATATTAAAAGCAATTTTTATATGAAATGTTAAATTAAGAATTTGAATTGAATGTCGATTGAGTGATCCCATTTTTTGATAAAATTTGTACTGTGGTTATATAAATCTTGCAAACTTTCACAAAACTATTTCTCACAATAAATTTCACAAAATTATTGATGTAAGTGAATTATGTACTGATGGTATTTTTCTTCTTTTAGAACACGTAATAGTTTTTGTTTAAATATGCTCATGTTCGCTGCAATTTGGCCTTCAGTATTGTGAGGAATATATTCTATAATTAATGTAAGATTATTGTTTCTCATTTTCTAATACTTCAGGAGGTCGAACATTTTGAATGTTTTTAACACGAACGGTTTTTTTTTATTTTACTGACTGTTCATCCTGTCTGGATACGTTGCATTAAACAAATGGCGTACCTGTTGCTGAGTTCTTGTTGGCTTTCACGTAAAGTAACCATAATTTATTTATAAAACCTTTTTACTTGGAGTTCGGGTTATCTCGCAAAATGTCAACTAATACTTTAATGTCATTAGGAAACTTGATTTTATAAATTAATGCTGATGTATTTTTGTTTACTTCTTGTTTTAGCTTTTTAATTTTTTCACTCGTTCATTAAACATCGGGTTATGCTTACACTTACAATATTGAACTATAAAATTTTGTTAAAAATAATGCAAATAGGGTCAAAAAATAAAAAAAAATACAGTATTAATGTACCTTTTAAGTGAGACATTCTTCTCCTTATTCTGTCGATTCTAGAAAGAGAAAAGTGACCTGCTAATTCGGATCGTCATTCTCCATACTTCTGTGGGAGAATAAAGGATACATGTAGGATAAGTGTGTTCCTTCGACTCTGTATAGTTTTAATATCCAAGAACAAAGCCGTAACAAAGTCTGATTTTTTTTTTGGCCTTCAGTTTGGTACAATATGCTTGGTATTAGAATAATCTGCTAATTTATTGTGAATACAGTCAAAAATGAATGAAGCAACATTACTTGAAACAACTAACTTGAAATATACGTATAATGATCCATCATTATGCACGTGTATATTTAATACGTACTTCCATAAAAGTCTTTTATAGAACTGTTTTCTTATGCCAAGCTTTGGCAACGGTAGATTTTGTGCGTAATCAAGTTCCAGAACAAGAATGCCACTATCATCTGTTGCCTTTCTCAAGTAATCTTTTTTAGCTTTGAATATACCTCGATTCTATTTTTATGAAGAGTGTAATCAACACGGCATTGATCATTTCGGTTATTTTCTAGTTTGATTTTACACTTACAACAATAATCACATGTGTCAATCTTCGGTTTTTTAAAAGTATAATTAGTTTCTCTGAAGTACTTGAAATAGGTCTTTGAGAAGGTCATGGTAAGATTATTCCCAGCAGTATCTTTAAACAACTTTTGAAACTGCTCAAAAATGTTCTTAGTCGTTAGGTCTGGTTTGTCGAAGTATTTTAGTCTCCTCAACAATTTTTTTCTATGATATTTTTACACGTTTCATTCTTACTTGATATAAGTCAACCTAAAAGGAACGGCACACGGGCACATCACAACCAGAAGTTTTAAGCTTATATTTTCAGTGATACTGTCTGCTAATTTTGGGATTTTCTATCTTTCATTGTCACATTGTCAGAAATTAACAATCACACTGTCAGAAATTCAACAAAACAGAGTTGATTTAGAGGCACAAATCTTTCTCAGCTGTGCCAACACCTTACTAAAAAAAGTGTTGTACCAACGTAAGAAACCGTAATATCGTAGAAAAAATTTGTAGACGTACAAAAAACAACATAAAGAGTTTAATTCTATGTTCTAGCCACCGCCTTAATTTATAAACCAGTAGGTATGACGTATAATATATATTATACTTCATTGTCAAATCTGTACGAAAAACATTGCTTTTTATGAAAAGCCCTATAAATGATAAGAGAAGCTATTGTTATTTATGTCAAGTAGCTTAAATATTATTATAATATTGTTGTTTAATAGCGGTATATAGATGAATTTTATCTTTTTATTATCATAATCATATCGATCATAATCATGATCATAATCATAAAGCTCAATAAAAGCTTCAATTAGGAGGAATTTTAAGGAACTATAAATCAGTTAACTTACAAACCAAATATTATCAGGAAAGCTAGACTTGAGGGGAACGTATATGTAAATTACAAAGAGAAAGCTGTTTCATCAAGAAAATTGGTGACAGATGTTGGTTAACTTCTAAAATAAAAACTCCTTCAGTAATTATTTATCAAATGGTCGTTTACTCATGCAATGAAATCTTTTGAGAAAATGAACGTTGATTGAACCTTTTACCCTATCTGGTTCTTTTAACACTAAGAATAATCACTATCTTTATTTGCAAGGTTATGTGGAAGTGATTCGTATGAAAATAGAATCTCAGTCACAAAATTCCGAAATCTCAAAAGAAAAACTCACTTTTTCTATTATTATGTTGTAATGAATGGTAAACAAAAAAATGTGTTTTAAAATCATTTCTTAGTTTGTCTACCATTTGCACTAAAAGATTGAAGCATTTAAAATGTCTATAATCGTTTTCATCGTTCTTGGCGTGTGCGTGTAAAAACACTTGCAATAAGTTGTTTCATCTGTCTTTCCTTGTCTAAGCTCGATTCGTTTACTTCCTTCAGTGGCGGAGCAAAATGTAGCATGTCAAACGAAATAATAGTTATAAAAGAAAATTATAAATTATTTTTCATTAAATTTCTAATAGCGGAATATACGTATAAATTGCGAAGAAGTATTTTTCTAGCTTGAAGTACAACAGGACAGGATATAACGAAAGGTACATTTTAAAAGGATTTTGAAATATACCCAAAAAAGTGTTAATTATTTAACCCACTTTAATTAAAAAATGATACAGATTTTTTAAGTTTTAAGCACTGTAGCGAATTCTGAACTGTTACAACGTACTGACCTTGATTAATTAGCTAATCAGTCAGCGTCTTTACTGGAACTGTCTTCATCATTGGAATCTTTCGACAAATCGATGATAATCCTACTTTCATTTTCATCATATGTGACCATTTTTGCCCAGTCGTCCTGAATTAATTTTTCAGTATGGTTAACATAACTCGCCCACACTGCAGGTGTTGCCTCAGCTAATGCATCGCCCCAAACTTTTTTCACTGTTTCATCCCCACGTCCATGTTTTCCAATATGACGATCATAGTATTGTTTAGAAATGCCCCAGACCAACTTAATCGGATTATATTGACAGTGATATGAAGGCAATCCTAAAATCTGATGCCCCTGTTCTTGGAGTAGCTTGTCTATAACGTACCTGGTATTTTGTGGTTTATTCTGGCGACAAAGACTTAATAGCTCTGTCTTGCCCGGATCGTCGTCAAAAATTTTTTTTTCGCTCGTAACCATTCTTGTCTATCTATCTAAGTCCGATTTTTTCCAACTGGCATTCGGTAACTTTTCTATTAAAGAGCTATGGTATGAGACATTATCCATAATAATTAGAGATGGTTCCTCCAACATTGGTATCAGCTTTTCGGAGACCCACTTTTTAAAAGACTCTTTATCCATAGAATCATGATAGTCTGCACTCTTCGATTTCGTAGAAAACAGTAATCCAGCATCTTTAACAAATCCTTGCCTACTTCCGGCATGTAAAACAACAAAGCGTCTACCTGTATTTTCGTGTCCTTTTCTGATGCTTTTCACACAGTCATCTTGCCAAGTACGTTTATATGCCCCTTTTAGGAATATCCATGTTTCATCTAAAAAAACGAACTGAAGTGGGCTTGGACTTAAAAAATTTCTCATGTAATGCCTCAAAAAATACAGTCGTTTGGAGACAATACATGGTTTCTCACATAGCACTCGTCTACTATTTTCTAGTTTGTATGAAAACCCACAATTTTTCATAAGACGCCACAAACTTGTATCAGAACCGTCATAGAGATGCTTGTTTCTTAATTGTGTATTTAGAACTTTAATTGTAACGTGCTCTCCTTTTACTTTCATGCCATACAGTACATTTCTAATCTCTCCTTTTATAGTATCGCTGACATCATTAACCTTTTTTTTTATACATTATGTGACTCTCCTGGTGTAGTAAGAGCTGCCCCTGTCTTGTGTTCACTCTTTATTCTTGTCACTGTGCGAAGACTGATTTTCAAAGCGTCCGCTACTCGTTCATGTACCGATGATAACGAAAGCAAAGGTCCGTTGTTTTCTTTTTCTTTTTTAAAATACTCCAATAAATGAACACATTGTCGCATTTCTCCTTATCGTTTTTTCCCGGGATTTTTTTTATTAAATAGAACAATTAGTTATTCACAACAAAAAATAATAAGTAAAACTGTTCGGAACAAATTCCAACAATGACTGACTAAAATCGACTAAAACAACATAAAATATCAGTGGTAATTGCTACAATTATAAACTTATTAGCCAGCTCATTTAAGAACAATGCCACAAGTCATTATTGCAATGGGTATCGGAAGAGAGAGAGTTAATTTATAATAAACTGGAATTTTTAAGGTGTCGAGAGTATTATTTTATGTAATGGAATTCCACACAGTAAGAGCTCAAACTATTAATTAATTAAAAACTGTTTACTTATAAAAACTATTTCATCAGCTACTTCAAACCTGCACAGATCAGGGTAAAATGTTAAAAAAAAAACACGTTACTGCCAGCTATCTGTATTCGTAAAGAGGCCGAACTTATCACCGACACCGTATCGGCCAAACGCATCGGTGTTATTGCTACAATACTGAGAGACGTGAGTGGTCTCTTCATTCCCTTCTCATCGCACTTTACCATGACGAACGTGACTCACACAATTGAATTACGCATCTGTGTATCAGAGAGAGATGAATATTAAAAATTCCGTAGTAGCTTATTTCAGGCACACGCCAAGAACGATGAAAACGAGTATAGTAAAAAATATAAACTCATATAAGAGGCGTCATAAAATGTTAAATCATTAACGTATTAAATTATTGTCTGTAAAAAATTATTTTTTGGTTTGAATAATTGTGATTAAGCCAGTCTCAATCAACATGATTTTTTTTAAGAATTTAAATATGTCAATTAGTGAGACATAAATAATATAATAATAATAATATAATTATTCCGTACTTAGCTAATGTAGGTATATATACTATGTTAATAAATAAAAAAGATACCCATTATAGGAATAAAATTGATTTAATAAAAATTATGTCCAATATTTTCAAAGTTAAATATCTATTTTTGACATTTTTTTATGTAGCCCACAAATATACTTTTACAACAAGTGTAAGGAACTGGACAATAATAAAAAGTCCGTCGTTTGGAGATACAGCTAAAATAGAAGCGGATGCCGCATTGGCAACGTATAAAAGAAGGTCAAGGAAGGCTTATTTGTCAATAATTATGGAAGAGTATTAACATTTATCGACATGCAGAATGTATATTTACGTTAAGATATAGTCCAGGATTATTTAGATGTCCAGTCCTGTGGAACCGGAGAATCGTTTTTCTCTGTTTACCACGTGAATATCACAATTTAATTGATTTAACGAAGTATACTTTTTCCCAAAGGATAACATTAAACGTGATATTTAAAAAAATATCAAATAATAACGTATTTACCGTGATAATCACCTCGATCTACAGATTAAGTACAGTATTAGTGTAGATCAATATATTTAACAGAGTAAAACAATTTTTCTTCTGGTATAATGATCAATTTTTTGGCGTGATTCAACAGTGTATAAGGTGGTTCGATCGCATATTTTCTGGTTACAAATAAAAATAACTTCAAGTTTTGAGAAAGAATGGAAGCTTCAGGAGAAGAATTAATACATTTTAAAAATTTGGGCCCAAATTTCAGAGAAAAAGGTATTATGTCTTTGAAAACTTCTAACAGCAGTACCTACTCACATAACACACAAAATATGTTTAATGTAGCAGTTTGATCATTTAAGATATAAGTCTCTGGGCACATTATATTCCGAGATCATTGGAGGTTTAATGGATTATACATTACCGATTATTATGCCGAAAAATATGTAAAAAGTGTTAGAAATATCGTCAAAGTAATATTATTTGTTCCAGAGGGGTAACATTTATAAATATATTAAGATTCAAATGGTCTAGAAAACGTGTCTATGAAAATTTATTGAATTACGTCTAAAGAATATTCTGTTTTCAATAATTCTTTAATGTATAAATTAGTATATATTTTACTCATATTAACGAGGGTAAGTTAAACTCGTATGTTGTCCATGTAGTGTAGAAAGGTAATAGCTGCCATTTTTATATTTATTTTTTTCTAAAAATTTATGTTTAAATGTCAAATACCTTGTGTTACACTTACTTTCCAATATTTTATTTTTCCCTTTTTTATACCTCTTTTAGCCCTCATTGCTTTATTTATCCTGTTTTTTCATCTTTAGTCTTCCTTCTTTCCTACGGTTAGCAGTGGTATCAACTGCCTGGTAAGTTTAAGTAGTCGATTTTTGTCCAGTCTTTGTACAATATATGCATCATATAACCCATTTTTTAATATCTGTTTTTAATAAGTCTCCCATTGTAACGCACTCTCTGATTATAGCGTATAGGTTCCTTATCATTATTTTTGTAACTTCCCAAGACCGCGTCAAAGGCATTAGGCAAAGGGTATTAACCCGAAAATCTAAAGGGTACTTATTTTATGTGAAAAAGAAGAAATATAATTAAAGGTAAGCAAAATGTTTGATTTACGCAGAACGATTTCACGAGAAAACAGTTTAAGAACAATATATCTAAATTATTGTTTATGAAAAAATTATTATTTATGAAGATAACAAACAGTTTTAGTGATTTGAAAAAGATAATTATTTTTCTTAAGCTGGTAATAAAAGTCAGGTTTTTTGGGCCAAGGCAAAAGGCATATCAATTCATTTATTGTAATGTCTCTAACAAGATTAGTGAGATAGAATATTTTTAGGTTATTAGGAAATGAAAACTGATTTGTCCAATTGGAAAGTGCATATGTGGAGTATAAAGTATTTTTAGAGAACCTTTTTTAAGCTTTACATTACAGAGTAATTTACATAAAATTTGTAGAAAAAAAGACATATAACATATATACCGAGGATTTATGAAAAGAACAGTTTTAAACAGAATTTTATTACACAAACCTAACAAAAAAATATTTATTTATGTGATATTTAGAAGATTTTCTATTTAAGGCAAGAGTAGATAAATTTTTTAAGTCAAAATTTGATTCATAAAAAAGAATCAGAAAAATATCTATTTCTGAATGAATTAGGAATACAATCTTTGTAAAACTTATATAAACTGGTAGTAAAAATTAGGTTTTTTGGGATAAAGAAAGAAGCATTAATGTTAATGCATTTTTAGGTTATTCTATGAATATAGGAATAAAAGATATAGACCACATATATCCAGAATGTTTTAGAAAAACTAGTTTCAAAAAGTATTATATCACACAAATCATGCAAACAGATAGTTTTATTCTTGCCATATTTAGAAGATGTCCCTGTTTAAGGCAGCAGTAGATAAATAGTTGAGCCAAAAATTTAACCTATAGTAGGAAGAATCACAAAGATTACACCATTTTTATTAGATGAAAAATATGTTTAATAGAAAATAAAATCTGACATGTGTCAATGGATAGATCTGATTGGTTGAAATGGTCTTGCGAAAAACTTAGCCTAACTTGGGTGAAATAAGTCAATAATTTAAAGAATATACAGTATTATTAACCAACTTGAGACAAATCTGCATCCTCTATAAAGCTGTTCAATATCAACTAAAAATAGTACTTTAATTTTTAAAGTACAGCTGAGGTCACTGAATAGTTTACACCTTCATTTTTACATAATTTTACTGTAAAATCGCAGTTTCGTACAGATTTCCTTAATGTCAAAATGCTTGTCAAAAATTTTAGCATAATAAAAATAAAATAAAAAGCTATTAAACGCGTCCAAAATCCCTAGAATTCATTTAACTGGCGCGCAAAAATACAAGAGCAATTACCATGCTCAATGAAGATTGGTCGCTGAGGCTAGCTGGTGCACATTTAAACGTGAACTATATGTCCATATGGAAAATTAGGCAAAGGCATTTTTACTCTTTAGTACGGTTTGGGGGCTCAATGGGCAGAAGATCTTCACAGAGCAACAAAATGAGATTTTCTAAAATAGATTATCTGAAAGAAGCTAATTTGTGCCACAGCTCGAAAAACTAGCTAAGAGACAGTGGACTGACTGAAGATCGCAAGAGGAGACGAGTTGCATTTTGTAATGAATTTATAAACAATGAAGACAAGTTTAGGTCTATCATTGCATGTTGGGATGAAAAACTGTTTTAATCATAAAGCAATAGTCGAATAATTTATAGGCAGAGAAATCATATAATTGATAAACGATATACTTACCATTCAAGAAATAGTAAAGGATTCTCGATCAACGTATGGGGATAGAGAGGTACTGAAGACCGAGACGTTTGTTTTCATAGAAGAAAAATTAACAAGATTATATTACAAACATATTTCTGAGAATATAATGTTGCCGTCAGTGATCCAGATATTCCCCAATAACAACTGCATCTGCCAACATGTCAATTGTCCGATGTATACGAGTAGAATTGTTTGAAAATGATTGGAAAAGAACTCATATTAATGTTCTTCCGTGTCGTTTCCGGAGTCCAGGCCTTAACCCCATCGAAAATGTGTGGGCAGAGTCAACAAAAAAATTAAATGAAAGAAATCTTAGGCCACGAAATAGAATTGAACTATGACAGGCAATTGGGCAAATATGGAAGGAGCTTGTTGAATACAACAAGGATAATAATGTTGCCCATATGCAAGAACAAGACGAGACTTATACAGTCTTAATTCGGTGTCAGATGTGCACAATATGTTAATGCCAGTTCTTAATTTTAAACCAAATCCGTTGAACAGTCGAGTAAGGGTTCAGATTTGATGGCACGTCAGATGCTTAACAAGCAGACTGAAACTTCCTCTTCAATATCTCACTTCTTTTTATTTTAATGGAAATACTGTGTAATTTTGTTATAGTTGTACATGAGTCCGCAGTATTTGGCACATATTCCTCATCTTCCTCAGTTTCGTTTTCATAGACTTCATGCTGCTGTTCTTGTCCGTTATTGTCAGTTTCATTGTATAATACTAAGGTCTTTAATAGATCTTGTACACCAAGGTTCAAAATGTGATCTTTATTTTAACCTTTCTATGTTGGCACAATTTACACAAAGCAACTTGGAATGCATGAATTATTTCAAAAAACTCATCAAATTTGCTTTTGAGTCTTTTAGATCTATGACTCCAACTCCCATTACTCCGACTATAAGAATACTTTATAGAACTATTTGAATCTTCGTCACTTATGTCAAATTGTAAACTTGTCACTCCGACAACAACCAGGATTAGATGAAAAACAATTACTACATTAGACTCGAAGGAAAGCTCAATTGGGAGTGAAGTTGAGTAATATCAAAAAAATAACTACTCATTACTTTATATTCGTTACTATCCAATACCCGAATACCGAATACCAAACCGAGAATTATATATCGTTACTTCGTTACTTTAAATGGTTCGGTGTTTTTGTTTACACGGTAGCCGGCATTATCTGTTATTAATTTTTTTGTCTCATTACTTTCAAATATTACTTAGCCGCGCTCCTTCAGCACTTTTTTATTTAACCGAATGAACTCATCGCACACTCAGCAGAAACGATGTTTAGTCTTAGGCCGATAAGATTTGTGGTATTTAGATTCCTTTTAACTAAATTATAATAAGGAAAAAAATGAATTATTAAGTGGATATCCTTAATAGTAGGTATGCTAACCTTATTATATTTTTGGTCAGCTAGGATGATATATATTTTAAAACAGTTTCGATGTATATTACTGTTGGCGTCGCAACGCAAGAAAATTATTTTATGATTAGAGGGCGGCTATTCTCAAAATCTGGACTATTAATTTCAGATCGAAGAAGTCGTCTGCTGGGAAAGAATGTACAAAATATTTTATTTTTACATTGTTATTATGAATCTGAGTAATATTAATTGTGTTACTGTTTATCATTGTTTTTTAATATAAAATGGATTTAAAAAAAAATGGATATTTTTAACCTTTCCTTATTTTCGCTATTAAGAACACAATCCATTCTATTTATTTATGTATTTATTTATTTTATAAAAATACTTTTTACTATAATTTCTATTTTGATATATTTTGTAAAATACATTTATTTCTTTTCTAAAACACTTCTTTCTATAATTTCCATTTTGTTACATTTTGTAAAATAAATTTATATTCTTTTGATTTTTTAATTTTAGTCAACCTATTCTGGGTCAGCCACTGGTAATTAACATCACTTTGACGTAAAATGTGCGTTTAAACGAGGTAAAATTTTAAAAAGTAGGCTAGTAGATATATGTAAGGGTCTAAAGTATTCAACCACCGCAACTGTACATCACTTGATAAAAATGATTTGCGCCTAAACCGCTGTTGTAGATTTGTTAAGAAACTTTAAAAAATTGAAAAAATATATTTATTGTGTTCGATATATGATTTGGATATTATTGTCCTAAAATAGGTTTTTACGGCATTTCATTTTTTTATATTTTTAAGAATATCATTGCACCTAGATGACTCTATATTTAAAAAAATATATATATTCTAAAGTTGAAGCTAAATCAGATTACGTTAATGTGTGTGTATGAGCAAATGGTTTGGAAGCAGGTCTTTTAGGCTACAGATTTTTATTTGTTATTTTTTACCGTGATCTATAAGGTTTATTATATCTATAACTGTGGTATTTCCACGACAATGTTTATTTCTTTCAAATAGTCAATCAGTAAGTTAAGTTAATTATTCTCTTCTCATAGAAACTTAGTAAATACTCTATACTAATTAAAAACCTCACTTGTTCGTATTGTAGATGGTAATAGATATAATTAATCTATATCTCTTGTTTGCATTCCAGGAAATATGGTTCAAATCACTAATCGAAACATTATCACAAAAGTAAACTGGTGAATTTACTATTCCTCAACTTTTCCGTGTCGAGTTTTAAATCATCAAATAGTCTACGCTTTGGTAGGTTATATATAAATATATACTCAGGTGGCGTAGGAAGTTGTTGATGCAATAAAAAATCTGAATTTTTTAATATACTTGAAATATTGTACCATTGTTTTTTCCATATTTTATATATTCTAGCTTTAACGTCATTTATTGCATTACTTGGTAAAATCTCAGTAAGGATCTCACCCTTTTTTATTCCATCTTTGTCTAACCAGTCCACTTTTTCATTCCTATTATACCGCCATGTATTTTTGCCCATATAAATACCACTTCCACTTTTTTTATTCTGAATAAAAGTGTAGTGAAATCTGTGTTTTCAATTGCGTATATTGCAGATCTGAAGTCTATTATCATAAACTTTTTAATATATTTCTTTTAAATCCATTCTAGAGCTTTTTGATGGCTTTAATTTCATCTGAAAAGATGCTACAAGCACTAGATAATTTGTAATTATTGTATTTGAGGGTATTTCGCACATAAATAGCACATCTTACTTTTGTTTGAATTTTATAACCGTCTGTGTAATTTACTGTGTAATCCACAAAGTAATTCAGTGTAGATTTTACCAAAATATTGTTTAATTGATTTGATTATGTATGTTTAGGAATTATGATTCTTGGTGTAAATTTATAAATTATTAGTAGTTTATTTTTGTGATCAAATAAATAAAACATATTTTTTTTGTTTGAAAGAGCCTTATTATATGCACAATAATGTCATATATAACATTACTTTTTTATTCAAGAAATTGATAAACTAATAAATTTTGCCCGTAAAAGTAAAGTAAGTCAGAAATCACTTTCACGGTAAAGTAAATCGTGGCCTTACTATCTGTAAAATATACGACGTTTAACAAAACCGATGCTAGAGTGAGATATCTCAACTTGAGATTACGACAAAAACCAAAAAAAATACAGTTACAGTATTCTCTAACAATATCTAATACCAGATAAGCTTTATTTTTAACTTTATTTTTAATTAAAGAATATTCCAATTTCAGAATACAAGGAACAGATGAAGGACGCGAAAAAATTTTTGGGTGCCATAGACATATTCATCTTCAAAAAGTGGAGTCATGAAGAAAAATCTACATAATGATTCCACAAAAGTTGATAAAGTGTATATGCTATGAGTTGTAGTGTTAGACATTTCTAGAATAAACGAAAATATAAAAAAGCAAAAATATAAGAAGCAGTATAAGACTACAAAACATTTATAGCAAAATCAGTGACCAAAAGTTGTACATCTCAAGAAATCCTTTTTTTTTATAGTGGTGGCAAGGAATTTAGAGTAAAGGACACAGGACCAAGGAGTTTACATAAAAAGGAGGAAAGGGGAATGAACCGCGTGTTAAAAATTATATCAAAAATATACAATAAAAGGTTGAAGTTATGACTTTAGTGCCTATATAATGCATGATTAGGGTTTGAAAGGATTTATGTGTTATAAAAAAAATAACGACGACGGGTTAATTTAGAGAATACTCAACGAGATCCATTTATTCATGAAAAATCACTGTGTCACATCCGCCAATTTACCACAAGCACTGAGGCACTAGTACTGAGCAGCGAAGATCCGCTAAACATCTTCGATGTTAGATATTCCAACTCGTCCACGCATACGTAACATGAGATTTTATGCGGTGACGAAATCATTTTGATATGTAATTAACAATAAAAAATAGGAAACCCCAAATTAAAACCTATAAGTTGTTAAGTTATTTCTTGGGTTTTTTCATAATCTACAATCAATTAGAAGCGGTATATTTCCTATACTAAGTGTATAAGATATTACTTTTTGCACTTTTTTTAAGTATTTTAGTCATATAATCAATCTTTAAAAAAAGTCGTTCCACGAACGCATTTTAAAATATACGTAATTAATGTTTCTATTTAAAAATTTGCAATAATGTTTTAAAGTTCGGTTTGGACGTGACCTAGTAGTTTGTTTAATACAAAAATTACATATTAAAAACGGTTTTTGATATGGAATTGAAAACGATAAATGATAAAAAGTTAGTTTTATAATCGTAAACTTATTTTCAAAAAGATATTTAAAAAATTATAATATTTATAAAAAATTGCTTATTTTTACCTATTTTCTGACCCCTTTAAATTTTTTATTGTATTTTTTATTATATAAAATTAGAGATCTCGTAGTATGTGAAATATATAAATCCGTAAAATTGTATTTTGAGTTCCTCGAAGGCCGTTATCCTCTGAACGCGCGTGGTGATGCTGGAGGCATGGAAGTTGTTCTCGAAAGACACTAGAACTCACTCACCTCTTTTAGTAGCAGCCGAAGAACATCCCAAAAGCGCAGACAGCAGCCACACGGCAGCAGCCAAACGATATATCCAGCAGCACAGCATATCGCGTTACGTGTAATAAACATAATTCACAGCCATTGCGATGCCTATTTTTACAATTCACAACAACAACGTAGTCGCGAGTTGGTGGAATTTTTGGTCACGCACACCCTCTACCTGATCTGGCTCACGACGAGCCCCATCGCGAAATGCATGCGCGCCTAATCGCCGGCCCAGACGCAAGCAAATTCGGCGCGACGGCGCTCTGGAAACCACCCTACCGACGCCCTTCCCTACTCCCGATACGCTCAGGATCCCCAGCATCCCGATGTTGAGGGCCAGCAGCCCGGACGCCGTGCTTGCTCCAGCGAACGTCAGGATCACCTTGGAAACATCATATGTATGTATGTATTATGTGAAAAAAACTACTCGATTTTGATATCCATTCTATATTTCTGTGCGCATACTTATTGAAATAAGATGCTTTTGCTAATTTCGTCTCTATACGGGAGCACTGAATCAAAATGAGCCCTTGGTCGGGGTACCGGTGGTTAATACAAGCAAGCGAAATGCAAAAATTAATAAAATAAATTTTATATTTGAAATGAAATATTTTATAGCAGATATTTTATAGTCTCATACCTTTAATAAATTCTTTTATTTACCTTTGAAAGTAATTGACCTAGATTCAATTTATATGAACATAATATGCCATTTTTGTCTGAAAATATTTGTCTTTTAAAACGACAGTTATTCTTACCAAGAATACATAAAAACGCCAATGTGTTACATTTAGACTGTTTTTACATCCATTTGGGATAATTCATTCATGAGATATTATTTTGTTTTTCTCAAATAAGATGACACCTTCAAAACTCATGTATGACCTAAATCTGATTGGACCCTAAGATCATTGAGAGAAGCGATCTGGAAAAACACGTCGTAGAATAGCGAAATATGAAAAACAGATTATAGGAATGTTTTGTTAATTGTATTTCCGGTAAAACTTTCCTTTAGTTTGTTAATTACATTTTAAATTTAACTGCTTTATAATCTGCTCAAGATACGATACAAAAATGAATCTCATTGCTGGCTTAGAAATTAGATAGCAATATAGACAAAAAGAGAACTTTTTGAGACACATAGATGAAAATGTCTTTATAATAATCTTAGAGAAAAGCAATAAAATAAGATAATTAAAATAGTATGTATTTGAGATACATACAATATTGAAACATGTACATTAAAACTTAAATATTAACAAGAAAGACATCCGAAATTAAAAGACGAATCAGACTGTCTTAAAAGGATTCGTGAAACTATTCCACATGTTAAAAAACAAAAGTCAAAAACAGAAAAATGAGAATATCTAATTAGTGCATACTTCCTGTTTTTACTTATATTTTACAAGCTTCTTCTCCTTCTTCTTTAGGTAACGTCTTCTACATCTTCGCTATTTCCACTTTTAAAACAGCTGTTCTAAAGGGTTAACTTAACATACATCCAAACAACTTAATTTATAAGCCAGGATACGCTTTTACCACGTATTTTGTGAAATAAGTTCTACTTTTTATTTTGCTTAACGTTATTTCTACATATTTTTCTTTTCCCCACTTTTCGCCCAAATTTAAAGTAAGTATAATAATTTTTCTCTTATACGTAACGGGTCCACGCTGCAACACCGTAATAAAGTGTACTGAATATGGAACATTTAATTAAACTCTCCTTTGTATTCCGAAAAAAGTCTTAACTACTAAAAATATTTGTCATTCCGATAAAATTTTCTCGTACGTTTTCTACTATCTTATATTCTTTTATATCTATAGTGCAGCCTACTTTTAGTTATTAGTGGCTCTTTATAATTATAACTTTTAATTATTTCAAATTGTTTGCCTCCAATGACAAAGTTTGAATATTATTAATGTCTTTACTAATCCACGTGAAATTGTCTTTTAATGTTAAGCAATGATCCGTACGTCTAACTACTATTTTGAATTTTAAAAAGTAATGACGATGATATACATCCTTGCCTTACTTCTTTTTGTATTTAAGCTTTGTAAGTAGGATCACCGAGACGAAAGCCCTCACATCTTGCCCTACTAATCATCCATTGGTCAATACACAAGTCTATTCCAGTCTAGGTACTAAATTCATTTAGAATTTTAAATTACTATGTTTGTCATTTTGTTTTTTAGTCCCGAAATAGGGCCAGAACAATTCTACGCTAAAGCATTTCGACAGTAATGTCTGAGTGGTTCTCTTGCCCCGCTTGATTATCTGACCAAGTTATACTACACTACTCCAAGAAATTAACGCACCATTTACAAAAACAAAAAAAGCGATTTATTAAAAAGCGATCAGGTTACTTGTATTGTTTTTTTGTTTCAACCGGTTTCTAAGGAACACAAAACAAAGGTGCTGTAAATTTGTTAATGTCCATAAGAGGTTAGTGTCATTTTTCAGTCGTTGTGTGAACTATTGCTGTTTGGTGGTAACATTTTGCTATTGTTTTAATCAAATTGCAACGCGAATCGATAAATTTGACTAATGAAGAGTGTGCTCAAATAGTGGTTTTGCACGAAGAAAGTTGGAGTTACAGACATTTAGGGGAACGGTTCGGCATACACCATACATCGGTCTCACGAATGATAAAACGGTACAGAGAGACCGGTAGTCACTCTACGACAAGGTCAACATCGTGTAATAACGTCCGTTCAAAACCGTTTTTTACGACTTCGCACCCTAAGACAACGATTTGTAACTACCAGAAGCTTACAATCAAAACTTGAAGTTGTTCATAATGTTCGAATCAGCTGTGAAACTGTTCGCCAACGTCTCAAGGAATGTAATTTTGTAAATCGTATACCAGAGGGCCAGCCTTGACCGTAGCTCATCGCAGAGCGCGTTTAGAATTTGCACGAAATCATATCCATTGGTTGAAGGCTGATTGGAATAGAGTTCTGTTTACAGATAATAGTTAATTAAATGTTACAGTGTAACATGCGAGGAACGACGTTATTCGGTGGAGGGTCGGTTACGATCTGGGGTGGCGTTTCTTTAACGGGTCGTACAGATTTGGTGGTGTTGAATAACGGTACTATCAACGCTCACCGATATATCGTTGACGTGATTCAAGACCACGTTGTGCCATTTGCTCTTAATATTGGGAAAAATTTTGTTCTAATGCACGATAATGCACGACTGCACGTTGCAAATATAGTGCAAAATTATCTAGAGGAAGTTGGAATCGGCGTTATGGAATGGCCAGCGAATAGTGCCGATCTCAATCTCCGGTTGAACTGCAATAAAGTTTCTTCAGTCCTCCACCTCTAAATTAGGATATAGCGTTGTACTATAATTTATTTTTAAAAAGGGTTTTGGAGTCTGTGATATGAGCCTAATTGTTTATAGGTGGCTCAATATTCTTTTGATTATTCATATGAATTTCAAGGTTAACATTTCTCGTTGTATAATTCCACGTATTCTCTGTCCTTTTATATGGACTTGAAGCCTGGACAATTAAGAAAACATTAATTGTAACAAAAACGGAAATATTAAGAAAGATGAGAAAAGAAAACGAAATACTTAATACTACAAATGAAAGAAAAATGAGCTATTGATGCGGTTGGTTATACAAGGAAAAGTGAAAGAAAAAGAGAACCTGAAAGACGACGCACGCCCTCGTTAAAAAATTTAAAGCAGGAGAGTAAAAAAACAATAATAGAACTCTTTAGAACTGCTGTAGACATAATGAAATAGGCCGTAGTGGTCGACTATGTCCTTAAAGGATAAGATACATAAAGAAGAAGAAGCTTTGCTTTGAAAACCTTGCCGCGTTTTGATGATTTTATGGCACTTATTATCACTGTATTCAATATTTTTTAAACCGTGTTTAATTTATGTTATGTTTATAACCACTATGCTCTCCAACATCATCCAACAATGTTTCAATATATTCTTGCTATAATTGTAATTTATTTAAAGATCCTGTTGTGACATTTTCATTTTGCATTTGATGAACTTTTGTAAGTGTTCATTAGAAGCATTTAGTGAGTTTTATTTAGTATTCAGTCTTATATTTTCCGCGTTGGTTTTGACGCTTGTAAGCGATTGCTAAATTTTTAAGACTTTTCGTATTCTAATCGGTACCAATATAGTGTTATAACGTTATTTCAGCGTCTCTGCTTTATCAGACACTCGGGATAATACAAATTCAAACTCATAAAATCGATCAAATGTGCAAAAATATTAAAACTAAAGCCCAGTGGACAGAAAACAATATTAATAAATAGTTTCCGTTCATGGCCATAAAAGTAAATGGCACCTCCGTACGCTAACCATTGAAGTGGGAAATATTCTGATTCTGGAGGCATTCTTTGGACTTTAGGAGTCTGAATTTGTATCAGTCCGAGTGTCTGACGAAGCGAGGACGCTGAAACATCGTTATAACACTCTATTGATAACGATTAGAATACGGAAGGTTTAACAAGTTTGTGGTTCAACGCCATATATCTGTATTTTTATTTGTTCTTAATAATATTGCGAAAATGCCAAAGGAAGAAAAAAAGAAAAATCCCTGCAATAAAGAAAAAGAAGAGGTAGGTCAATCTAAATACCATAGAGTATTAGGTCAAATAAGTAGTAATTAAAAAAGTTGCAAAAACAAGCAAACAACATATTATTTACGTTTTCTGCTAAATAATACATTATTGAAACGAAGCTTCTATACTGGATTTGTATTGCTTTTCTCTTTATAGTAAAATGCTGAGATGAGCGTCACTGAACATGACAAATAACTTACAAAATACAGACATTAAATGAGAACAAAAAAAATTCAAAGAATTCCTATCAATGAAAATATTGATTCGTAATGATTGTCAAAATTTAAAAGTCTTAAATATCATCCAATTCATAATAATATTGAATCATCTGTTTAAATTTTAATGACACTTTTTTCATTTTAAAATTATTTCTTATAAATATAATTATTATTTATAGTTTATATAATAATTAAGTTTAAAATTAAATGATATTTATTTATATTTTATTAATTAATTATCTCGTCTGAATTTGACAGGTCTGTCAGTAGTAGACAATGTAAGCTTTGTTAATATCTTAGCAGGTGGCGTTAGGAGTGAAGTTAGGAGCAAACATAATAATTTATTGAAATATTTTAATGTAATACAGTTTGTTTAAAACATGAATAATAAATGAATATTCAATTTTAAAAATATTATTTTAATTTTAAAAATGCAGAAAAAATGCAAAAGTTCAACTATGATATTTTTAATCCAACAGTGTATAATAAAAAAAATTTATAAAATTTTTATTTTTTCAGTAACTTGTGGATACACAAATAGTATTGTTATTCATTATTTGGAAATTAATGAAAATCAATATCCAACACGAATATTTTATTTAAAATTACTTAAAATAATTTTAAGCCGTTGTACGGTTTTGAAGGGTGAACGCTCCAGTATCTGTGACAATTCAACTTCCCGAACATCCCTCGTCTTGCCACCGCTTCTCCTCCGACCTTTCCGTCCACTCCCGCCTCCTCGACTGTTGGCAAAGTTGCAGGAATTGACGAGAATCCCCCGACTCCCAACTCTAACCTTTCTCTCCGCACTTACTATTCCACTATCCCAGAAAGTTTACTGGTTCAGTAGTAAGGCTCGAGTGAGATATCCAGTGTGTAGTTGGCTTTGGTGCGATTTTTACGAGAATTTGTTATGCATTGATATGCTCAGCGCGCATTTCTGATGCCGCTGATGGTTCGCATAATTTTAATGGATCGATGATGATTCTATCACCAATCGCCGTTTTATTTACTATGTAAAAATAAGTTTTTATTTTGTAATTGTTTTGGTACAATTTGCACATGTGGTTAAAATAAACAAAGAAATAAGTAAACTGACAAAGATGCATTAAAAATCAATAAAAAGATATGCAACGATGAAAATATAAAAGGTATAAATATTAGAGTTATTATAAATTAAAATCGTAATAACTTGACGTATCCCTTTGGAAAAAAATATATAAGCATTGTAGTATGCTTGGAAGGGACTAAATTATTAGTGGACTGGACTTAATAATATTTAACCAGAATTATCGAATTTTTAATAAAGAAACCTTAAAAATCCTAGACAAAGTATCCATCTATAATATTGGAAATATATAGTTCGTCCCAAACCCTTCTTTCAGTTCGTCATAGTTGATCGAATTCTCTCTAACACATTAAGCTAGAAGTGACAGAAAAAAACGTGAGTCTGTGATTATTAGACATAGAACTTAGAAAATTATTTATCGTAAAGCTAATTCTACTTACGGATGTATAATTGGTTGGAGTTTAGAATACGCTAAATAGATATTCAATCAATGATGCGCATGTGACAGTACTTTCACAATGTCAACTGATAAAATGATAATTGTCATTCCAGGTTAGTATTATCTGACATTTTACAGTAAAAATTTAATTTTGTATTTATTGTAATAAAAATATTTTAAATATGCCGAGATATATCGAGAAATAACAAAGACTAAAATTAAAATTATTAAATTATTTTTAATTAGAAAAAGAGAGATTACGATCCTGCAACTGTCAAATTTAACTAAAATGTCATGCAATAATTCTCGACATTCTTAAAATTCGATATGACGTCAAAATTAGTGACGCACTGAAAGAAGGGTTTGGGGCAGACGTACCTCAGTATTGGCTAAAAATCTAAGGAAAGTATCCGACAGGGCAGAATGGAAGAACATTGTTAAGCAGGCCAAGACTCACAAAGGGTTGTAGCGCCATTAGAAGAAAAAGAAGATTTGCTAAAAATCTACATTTGTATCTATTTCTAAAATATAGGTGCAAAAAATATGATTTCACATATTGAAGTTGTTTCTAAAGATTCTAGAACTGTGTATAAAAGCAATGCAAACAAGATCTAAATGAATTACGTATTTATTTTTGGGAAGGAATGGTCACTGGAAAAGACGTTTTTGTACCATCGGTCCTGCTAAAACAGTATCGAGACTCGAAAAAAATCTACCTATATTTTGTTTATTATGTAAAATCATTTTTGTCTGTGTCAATTATAGTAGAATGTTGAAAATTATACGAAAAAAAACTTCTACAAATGAAATCTGAACTACCAACTGACATGAATAAACTTATTTAACAGAAAAATAGTAAAATATTTATTTCGTAAATAAAGTACCGAAGAAAAAGTTATCTGAAAGATCAATTATCTTTACTGTAGTTTGTTATTATGTTGTAGGTTTAGTCCAGTCGTCAGAGAGTTGACCCCTAAAAATCATACAAACAAGCTGAATTTTATAGAGAATAATAATTTTGGAACCTCGAAAAAGATGCAAAAAACTTTATCACTTTTACCCTCGGGCTTCCTCCTAAAACTTTCCTCGCGGAGGGGTAAAAACGCAAAAAAATCGATTTAAAAAGTAAAAAACGTTGCTGAGATAATTTAAACAAAAATAGGTAAAAGAAAGAAAATAAGACTTACTTACAATTAATTTAATTTTACTACCAAAACGACCGGTTTCGCTTTCTACACTTTGCAAATCATCTTCAGGTCAAACGGTACAAAGTAAATTAAATGCTGAAATTATAAAAAAGCCCATATTAGGGTGTTATCTTATAAAGATAAAGATCAAAAAGGTTGTAGTAATTATGGCAATATTACCTGTCTGTGTTTATTAATATCCATATAATTGATTTAGCAGACAATGTGAAAACCCACAAATTGGTAAGAAATAAACTATTGCATTGTAATAAATTAGTTATAAACAAAATACTACTTACATTCCTGTACAAGAAGTTTTAGTTATTGATTCGTGATACATAATTCAAACTATCGTCTATTGCTGATGTTGAGTGATCTTCGGTTAATGTTGTAACTTTCTGACAATTAACGAGGAAGTTTTTTGAGGAAAGAGATGTTACAAATGAAATATGAGTAAGGTATATGTGATTGTTTGTTAAATGAAAGTGATGTTTTATTTTAATAAAACTAATAATAGTTTTTATAATAGATATAATATAATAGACAATTTTTAATTTTGTGGGTGCGCAATTTCTTTGGCTTGTAATTATCAGATTTTTATAAAAAAGCATTTGATTTTTGTTTTGGCAGAAATTGTGATGTCAAATATTAAAATTATAAAACTAAAGACAATTAAGGACAATTAGGGACAAACAAAACACAATTAAAAGGAATAACAGACATAAAACTTTTAAAAAAGGGGGCTTATTGGTACTCCTACACTTATGTGTAGGAGAGGAACTTTTAAAATTGAGTTTTTTTGTTGTCTACTTAAATTTGACAAGCTAATGTAGGTTAAGGTGTGACAGTTCTTCTTCTATTTCTTAGTGTTGTAACTAAAGTTAACTAGTTTTTAAAGCAAACAGACCTAACTGAAATAGTAGTTAAACAATTAAATGGAAATTGTAAGCTAATATGTATAATATTGGCATATTTTTAACAATCACTAAATGAATTAACTTTAAATTTAACTGTGACAATCGAAATAACTGAAATAATTTTATATAAGAAAATTTTAAAAATTTCTTTAAAAAAGTCAGAATTACAAAACAAACTGTAGGTGAGTATTTGGTAACAAAATATTAATCCAAATATGTAATAAATATACAAATTTTTGAAAACTTTCAAAAAACTTTAAAAAACTATTTAAATTTTTATACTAATGTGGAAACTAGAGAAATAGATAAATTGTTTAAAGCAACAAATTCCAGAAAGTAACTGAGTTTTTTAAAATTAGGTTAATAATGAGGTTGGCAATTCTGGTATATGACAATTGAACGCCGGATATGGGCATGATTGCCGGTAACTGATGTACTATTTAAACGGTGTAACAGTAAATTTTAGTCTTATTTTGAGTTCATAATGTACCAAGACAAGATGTAACGTCCACGTCGACATTGGTAAGTCTGTAAAATAAATTTCTGCAACAATTTAACAAATTCAAACTTATACTCACTTATGGTTATAAGTTTAATATATCTATTCGATAACGTGAAATTTGTATATGAATTAAGAATTAAAATAAATTGATTTAATTAGTAATACTAGTCGGAACGATTCTTCAATGTTGTGTTAGAATTTTAAACGACGTAGTGATTTAAATCAAATTCTGTATAATGAGTACATATATTAAAAAGCCAGGTAGACTATATTAGAAAAATTTTTGTTTTAAATAAGTTGAGGTACCATACCAGTCAAATACTGATTATTAATTTAGTTTTAGGAAAAAATAAAGTTTATCGGAAATATATCAAGAAGAGTATTGTGGGTGTGAGGATGTCGTCGGATACAAATTTGAAATCTTTCGTTGAAGGTTGGGATAATTAATAAGATGTATTAAATGTATTATAATTTGTGTTGACTATACAGTGATGAGTGTCTTACCACCCGGCAAAATAGCGGAAAGGATAGAAGATAGATTAAGTTGTGAGATAGTACGAGATAAACTAGTTTTCGACGTGGCTATTTGACTTCAGTCATAATTATACGGATGACCTCGAAAATATTTTATTTTAATAATTTCTGATGTTAGAATACATGGTTGAATTAAGATATATTATAGTAAAAAACATTAATTAGTAGCGATTTTAAATTATAAATCTTTAAGTTAATATTAAAAATAACTCAACTGAAATATTTGACTAAACTAAAGGTATGTATGTTCTGTCGGAAAACAATTATTGTATGTAGAATTGGTGTAATAAGAGACGTGGTCTATTGACAAGAAGGTTGGGGTTTAATTCACACCAAGGATAAAAATTTTTGTTTTATTCAATCGAAAAATTATAAAAAATATGATACATATTAGGTAACAAGTTTTCGAAAAATTTATTCTTATTCCAATGTTATAAAATAGAAATAAAAAATAATTCAAATTCAATTCCAGTTTTACAGTCTTCAGTTGTGATTGCAAAATAATCCGGTGAATCTCAGTGTTAATATCAATTCCTCTGTATAGGTAGATTTACAGTTCTCTGTCCTCTGTACAGTTTATTTTTGTAGAATTTTTACTTATTTAAACATTCTTTAAACGTTCTTTTAATTTTGAAGAATTTTTACTTTATTTTCGAAGTACAACGATACTGTTTTTTTAATAAGATATTTATGTTTACTTTTAAACACTTCTAATACTAGTAACGAGTGACATAAATGTTTAGTGATTCAAAACAAAACGATCTCCGCATAATTTCAAATTAAAAAAAAAAGAAAACCACAATGTGGGTTTTGTACTCTAATCGTCTGCGACGTCTGTGTCGCAGTGTCGAATTCTTACCACTAAGCCACGAAGGATTGATAATTATTCTGTGACAAGAGTGTATAAAACCCCTCAAATCATAGTAGAAATTATTCTTGGTTAATAATTTAAAACTTTAGATTGAATAATCACTATTAATTAAATTATTTTATTCACATTTTTGCTTTATTGTGGTCAATCAGTTTTTACTTTATGCCAAATTAAAAATGGAAATGCGTCACACAAACGACGTTACACATAATAATTATGACCGAGGTGATTGAGCTCGAAGCTAACGTCTAAAGGTGTGAGACTATCGATAGTGGTAATGTAATGTAATGTAAATTATAGGTTTCTACCGATTATTTCCCACCTCTAGGAGTTTCATCTCTTTTTATTTCACAAGGTAACTATGTTTTCTATCTCTTACGTTAAAAAGCCGGGTGGTAAGACACTCATCACTGTATATAAAGTTATGAAATATATATTGTGGATTTTTTCACCATAAAATCCACATTTTACCGTTTGACCTGAAGATGCTTTGCAAAGTGTAGAAAGCGAAACCGGTCGTTTTGGTAGTAAAATTAAATTGATTGTGAGTAAGTCTTATTTTATTTCTTTTACCTATTTGAAATGGACTCACACAAGCAACACATTCATGATTTAAGCAAAAATATTTATAATTATTTTTTGTGTAGAATTAAAAGGTTTTTAAAAAAAAGGTTGAAGTGAACGTCGATTTTGCATGTCAGTTACGCGCGCGAAATCAATGTTCAATAAAATTTGTATTATCTAGACGGTATTTATTATAACATTTGATATCTTTTGATTCAAGTGACCTATCGACACAAATCAAGATGCGTTTTATAGGCAAAGAGTTCAGATTTCGTATATGTATATACCTACAAAGACGTGATAATTTCATTTTAGAACCAGTCTTATATTGTATTGAATATAGAGAAAAACAAAGACGCAAGTAAGCAAATTACTATTATAAGATTGATTTTTATTTTAAATAAACTAAGGGTTAGACTTCGTTTTTTTTTAGTTTGTTATTTGGTTTTTTATTTTTTTTATAAAAAGCGTGTTTAAAAGAAAATTAATCATTATGAAGAAAATCATGTAACGATTATATTTAGCCTACCACATGTGGTATTATTATAAGAGGTAGAAAATTGGGGACAGAAATTATTGTGGCGGAGATAGGGCAAGCAAAATAATCGAAACGTATGCGGACGGCACTCAGGGTTTGTTAGGAGGGCTGGGGTCGTGGATAAGTAAATGACAAGGGGTTTGGATTGGGGCAACTACAAAAATATGAAACAAAAGGTCATGAATCTCTTGGGACAAATAAAACAAAATACAAAAAGGAAACAGGAAACACCTTCAGTAATTTAAAAAGGATGCCACTCCGAGGTGCCCAATTATAGCTATTACAACAACTAGTTGTAACTAGGAAAATAATTATTAGAAATGCAGAACATATCTTTTTCAAATGAAACTCAAAAAACGGTTAGTTAAAAAAATAAACAAAATGTTAAGAAAAAAATTTAACATTTATTGTGTCTTACCACAAACAGTTAAAAAAATAAGACAATACAAAAATACTATATGAATAGTTACGAAGTACAAAAATACAAAAAAAGCTTACATGTGTCCTATCTGTTTACAATGGGGAATTGCTACAAAAATTTTTAAAATTGTTACTGCATGGAGGTTAACCTTTTTAACAACAAAACAAATGAACATCAATAATAATAAAACGAGCTGTCATAAGTTAATATTAAATTTAAAAAAAAATTCACAAATAAACTGACAGCTAAAGTCAAGCCCAAAAATTTTACAATTTATTAATTATTACAAATCCTTTTTTATAGTATGAAATTATAAAAGAAATAAAATGTCTGTCTTTACTTTAAAATTTGACACACAAAAAAGTTACCTGAATTTCACAAAAACACTCTCAATTTTCTGGAACTGTTACTGGAACTATTACGGGAACAAAAAACTACATTTCACACTGCGATAGGACTGAATATTCGTGATTGAAGTCGGCACTGAACACAAAACTTATGACTCTGCCTCTTAAAAAACAGGAACAGGTAGAATTAGACTGCATACACATTAATTTACTACTATTAACTGCTACTAAAATTGTTTTCCATAACGTAAGACGAAGATTTCCCTGAAAAGGGGCAAAAACAGAAAACTTTACAAATTCGAAGTGAATTTGGACATAACGCTTAAACCTATCACTCTTGACCGCAGCTTCAGCAAGAGTGATGAAATTATCTTTAAAATTAATTCACATTACTTGGTATAAACAAAACGCTGGATATAAACAAAACACAAACGGGAATTAAGACGCAAATTATTAATTTGAAAACGCAGTATCGGGCGGTTTTAACAAGGAAATATCGAGGAACATACGCAGCTGCGAAATAAATAAACAACTCTAAGATGGTTAATGTTAACTCGAGCCAACCTAAAAAGGAATTGAAATATATTTCGTGTATTTTAACTTAAAAGATGCGAACTAAGAAACATGAAAAAAATTCTTCGTTATTATAATGCATATATGAGGGGATTTCAATCTAATACATATACGAGGGGATTCCAATATATATATCAAGGAATTTATATATCAAAGAATTTGTAAATGCTACAATCATGATTTCATAAAATATATTAATAATACACTCTGGGCCAAAATTAACCGGCCACCTTAAAAATGGGTAATTTTTGATGTCTTATATCTCCTAAACCTGTTGTCCGATCTAAGTGATTTTTTTAATACGTTATAGCCTTATTCCTTGACAATATCGTTATAATAATATGGTTGCTAAACAGGTAAATTTTTATTGTATACTGGGTGTACGAATTAAATTGTGTTTTTTTCTTAAAGTTTGCATCACCCTGTGGAATATTCTAGCGTTTATAAAATATTGAAATTAAAACCTAACTATAGCCTCATGTTTTTCATTTCTCACCAGCAAAATTAACCCTACCAACTTTATTATTGTTTTGTTTACATTACTTGTGACAGTTTGTTTCCTAAATTTGTGTAATCGAAGGATTTTTGACATATAGTCGTACGACATTGTTGCAAATCTGTTTCCGTGTTAATAATAATTCTTGAACAATTCGTAATTAAAATTAAATTTGTAATTAACACTAACAATTAAAATTGTAATTTTATATCATTGTGAGCGAATATTGTTTAAGTTGAAATTTTAGTGCTTATTTATTGTTTGTGATTTTAAAAATGCCACTCGTTCCAACTAATGCTCCTAGGACAGTGGCTTTAGTTGATGCTGGTTACAGTCAACGTCATATCGCTGGTATACTCTCGACTGAAACCGATGCACTTCAGTTCGAGATGACCGCTTCATTGTCACTAAAGTATTGAGAAATCGCTTTTGCATCCATCCTGAAGCTCGTAGGTCTCTTCCTGAGGTAAGAAACGTTAGTGTGAGTAGACAAACGATTAGAAGAATACTGTCAGAAATAAACTTGAGGCCTTTTCGTCCAGCTCGCTCACCACAACTGCTCCTACAACATCGTAGGGCTAGACTTCATTTTGGGCGAGAATATGCTAACTAGATTATGGCGGAATGGAAGAATATACTGTTCTCAGATGAGAGCAGAATAGCCCTAAAAGGTCCAAATAGACGCCAACGTGTCTATATTTCTTACGAAGCGCATACTGATCTTGTTTGCTTTCGGTAGAGGCAGTGCGAATGCCCAAGTATACGTGCAAGAAGTTCTCCAAGACCATGCCATGCCTTTTGCACCATTCATTGGTGATAACTTCAGACTAATGCATAACAATGCACGTTGCCATTCAGCAAGATCTACCCATGAGTACCTTAATGAGGTCGGGATTCAAGTTTTACCATGGCCACCACACAGTCCCGATCTTAACCCAATTGAGCATATCTGGGACAACCTCAAAAGAGGGGTAAGAGCAAGAGTACCATCCCTGCATACTTTGAAGAGCTGAAGACAGCTGCGGTAGAGGAGTGGCACAATATCTCCCAATCTGATATCCAGGATATCATGAATGGATTGCCAAACCGGCTCCAAGAAGTTCTAAGCGCTAGAGACGGCAACACCCATTATTGATACCCATTTTTTTTTTAAATTGACTTTGATTTCCAAAATATTCTTAATTTGAATTTTCTTCGAAGAGTTTATTCATTGGATTTTTACTGTAACAAATGACTTTTTTTCAAAAAGATTATTTTTTCTCTTCCGCGGAGATAAAAATTGGTAAAAAACATGTCTAGTTGTTAAAGCAGCTAACTTTTTTATTATCCAACATAAGCGAATCAATCAACAAACAAAATTTTGAGAAAGCATGAGGCTATAGTTACAATTTAATTTCAGTATTTTAAAAATGCCAGATTATTTCACAGGGAGATGCAAACTTTAAGAAAAAAACACAGTTTGATTCGTAAACCCGGTATACAATGAAAATTTACCTGTTTACCTGTAGCAATAATATTATTATAAGGATATTGTCAAGGCATAAGGCTATAACATATTAAAAAAATCACTTAAATCGGATCACAGGTTTAGGAGATATAGGAAATCAAAAGTTACCCATTTTTAAGGTGGCCGGTTAATTTTGGCTCAGAGTGTAATAATAAATAATATTAATTCTAAAAAGAAAACTAAGTTCTAAAATTTAAAGTTTTTTAAAATTAAAGGAATTCTGTGAGACTTCTGTTTCGCAAAATGATCTATTACCTCCTCTATAAAAGCGTTCTCATCCTGTGATTTTATAAATGATTTTTCAATTGAGATTTTTGCCAATCGTGTCTGTCCAGTTGTATTTCTCATATAATTTTTAATTCTTTTTAGCGCGGAGAAACTTCGTTCTGCAGAAGCACCTGTCACTGGCAAAACAACAAAAATGCATAATAATTTAAAAACTTCTTGCGTACAAAGTTTTAAATCATTATCGTGAAAAAAAGTCAACATTTCATGAGCAAGGAAAGCTTTCATTTGGGTACCATCGAAAACTGGAATCTGGGAAAATGAAAAGCACATCAACTAGCAACTACAAATCGTATCAATTTGGAAGATATTACAAAAATTACAAAATATCGTTATAGTGACATGATACATCTGATTAAATAAATAACATTTGGCAAAGGTTAATGGAAAAATTCAGTAACTAAATTAAACCCAATATGCCCAAAGGTGAACAGCTCTTTGAATTACTCCACAAGTAGACGAGATTAAGTAATTATAAACCGTTTAAGAATTGGTCATACTGCTGTAACACACAATGTTTTAATCAGTAAAGATTTACAACCAATTTGCAACAACTGCGCCACTTCATTGATAGTGAAACACTTCCTGCTTGACTACCCATATTTCCAAAATCAAAAAAGAATGCATGGAATTTTCTTCTACTTTAAGTTCCATCTTCTATCGAAGGTTGGAAATCATCATGGCTATGCGGACTCTGTTGACTGCAGCTCTAAAAAGTTCTGCAGTACTGCATTTAAACCATTGCCAGGATATTCTTCGTCTTCCCACATTTCGCTTTCCTCTAATTTTGCCTTGCATAATAAGTTGTAATAATGCGTATTTTTGCCCTCTCATCACATGTCCTAAGTACTCAAGTTTTCGTCTTTTGATAATTAATATTATTTCTGCATCATTTTCTATCCTTCTAGTTACTTCCACGTTTGACATTCTTTGAATCCATGATATTCGTAGGATTCCTCTGTAACACCAAAATTTAAAGGCGGCCAACTTATTCAGATGGACTTGTTTTAGTGTCCACGCTTCCAAGCCATAAAGAAGAGTAGAGAACACGTAACATCGAAGTATTCTCAGGCGTAGTTCTAACCTTATATCCCGACAACAAAGAAACTTTTTAAGTTTAATGAATGATGCACGTGCTATTTCAATGAGTGTCCTAATTTCTTTGGTTTGGTCTACATCTGATGTTATCCATGTTCCTAAGTATTTATAGTTATTAACACTCTCAATTGCAGTATCTTCAATAGTCAGTTGGATATTTGCATATGCAGATTTAGTCATGATCATGCATTTAGTTTTCTTTAAATTTATCTTCAGTCCGTACTCATGACAGCGTTCATTAAGGCATTGCATTACGTTCTGTAAATCATTGTTTTTATTCGTCATTATTACTGTATCGTCTGCAAAACGTAAATTATTCAAAACTTCTCCATTGATATATATACCTTCTATTGAATCTGAGAACGTTTTTTGAAATACCGCTTCACTGTAGACATTGAAAAGTCATGGGGACAGCACGCGACCCTGGCGAACTCCTCTCTGTATTTTGATATTTTGGGTACACTGGTTATCAACTCTTACCTTGGCAGTTTGATTCCAATATAAATTAGATATAATTTTCCTATTGACTGTCAATATTTTTGCTTTTTAATATATCTAAAAGCTTTTTACGTTGAACCTTTTCAAAGTCTACAAAACCTAAGGACATGCCCTGATTCATGTCCATGCATCTCTGAGCCAGCACATTCAAGCCGAAAAAGCATCTCTTATACTCATACCATTTCTAAAGCCAAACTGTGTGTCACGAATTTCATATTTAAGAGTTTTAACAATTCTGCTGTGAATTATTTTCAAAAATGTTTTAAGTGTGTGACTCATTAAAGCTATTGTTCTGCGATCTGAGCAAGTTGTTGCGCTTGGCTTTTTGGTAATTGTTACAAAGGTCGATTGCAGCCATTGTCTGGGGATTGTGGCAGTCTGATATATTAGATTAAAGAGTTCAACCATTACATCAATAACATCTTCAGCGATGAGTTTCAATAATTCGATTGGCACATAATCTGGTCCAGTAGCTTTACCCTCTTTTGTGTTTTTGATGGCATAGATGACTTCTTCTCTTATTATTGGTGGTCCGGTATCCTCAGTGATTTCCAATGACAGTTGTTCTCTTTCATCATTAAATAGTTGTTGGATGTAATTGGTCCAGTGACATAATCTCTCCTTCATATCAGTAATAATATCCCTTTATAGGTACTACCAAAAGAGACATCAAAAACAGAACGCAGCAGGGAAAAAAAGCGGTAAATATTCTAAACTCTCTACTATGGTCTAAACATATTAGACAAGAAACGAAGTTGACAATATATCGAACCTTGGTAGAGCCTATTATGACTTATGGGGTAGAAGTTTGGCAGATCACGCAAAAAGATAGAAAAAGAATAGAAGTAGTAGAAATGGATTTTCTAAGGAGAGCGTGTGGTGTATCCAAAAAAGATTATATCAGGAATGAAGATATTAGAAGAAGGACAAACAGTGTATATTCCAGTGTAGACAGAATTGAAACGAGACAACTAGTATGGTATGGTCACGTGAAGCGAATGAATGAAGATAGATGGCCAAAGAAAGCTTTAAGTTACATACCACAAAAAAAAAGGGGAAGGCTTTCACTTGCCTGGGAAGAATATGTACGGCACATAATGAGAGATAGAGCCATCAAAGAAGACGAATGGATGGACAGAAAACGATGGCGGTCGAAGTGCGAGAAGCAGCAGACAGATCAGTTTTTAACACATATTCTACGACTGCCACGTTTTGACGACGTTGGTTCTAAACGCGCGCTTGCTTGCGAACGATACTATTTGTTCCTTGGTACTTGTAATGCGACGTCAGGAAAACGCGGCGTCTAACGCCCTCATGTGTACAAGGCGGCAACACTGTATAGATAAATGCACTCACTATTCACAATAGAAAAAGAGAGAAAACTATAAATATTAACAAAAAGAGAAATCAAACGATTTCTACCTGGCGAAACCGAATTCAAATTTTTACCACTGTGCTTCCTAAAACTTGCGAAACAAACAGCTTGATGAATTACTCGGCAAGGAAATCTAAAATTTCATTCCACATGCCGTTCATCAGTTCATCATGGTCAAAATTCGTAGTGAATTCAGTTTCTGGTACTCCAACCGAAGTAAAGTAATAAAACATAATGACGGTATTAGATTTTCGTTTTAATAGAAGGCAGCGACAGACGCTTATACGTATTTCGACCTCTTTAGGTCTCAGAGTAGTGGCTATACCGGTCTGAGGAGACCTAAAGAGGTCGAAATACGTATAAGCGGCTGTCGCTGCCCTGTATTAAAACAAAAATCTAATACCGTCATTATGTTTTATAAATATTAAGTTATAATGTTAAACTTTTACAAAATATAAATCTATAAAAAATTGGAAATACAATATAAAAAACAAAGAATGATAAAAAATAACTAAATACGGAACAGCTCAAAACAGAATATGGTTTAAAATGAAATGTACCTACTTTATAAGAGATATTTTGTTTTTAAGCTCGTATTGAGCTAAACCGCTGTAAGGTAACATTTGATTTATGGCACTGAATATTGGGCAGTTAAATTGAAAATATAATAACGAATGCATGTTGCAACTTGAGAATTTCATTATGTGGAATAAATCAATGTCAAGAATTTAGAGTAGGTAAGGGGTATAGAAGCAAGATTATTGCTTTGAAAGGAACACTTAAAATTCATTTATGGTTAACAGGCTCAAAACTATATGCGACATTTTTAAACTTTAAACATGAGCTTTATTCTGTAAATATAAAATATAAATTTTATGGTTTACGCTTTCTAGAAAGCTCTTAATAGACCAGGGCGGATCGGTGGAAAAACTTTTCTTAACAGAAAGAACCAGCAGAAGATTACTTAAGTTTATTTGCATATCACCTCTTAAATAGGTTATACCTTTTGAATTATTATAACTCTAATTTTGTGAAGCACTGTACTGCTAGACAATATAATTCTTCTTAATTTTATTTTATTTATAAGAATTCCAGTTAATTATACTATAATTTCACTATTTGGAAGAGTGATTTCATCGTTTGAAGGCAGAGAAGTGGAAAAAGACGTATGAAAATCCAGTGGGGTACACTTACTTTTATTTCAAGGTTAATTTTTTTCGAAATATAAATTTAATTACAAGTTTTTACTGACGTTTCGATCTCTATATCCAAAGACCGTATTCAAAGATATACACGATAGTTACATTTATTTTATTTTTCTATTATTATATTGTATATATTTATATATTATTTATATAATCTTACATTATTTATTTTCTTTTTCTAAGTTTGAAAACGGTCTCTTTATAGAGATCGAAACGTCAATAAATTAAACATTTGAATATATTTTGTGGCTTATTCCCTACATTCCCCTAAAAATACAGAATACCATAAGCAAAAAGCTATAATTGATGGATTCGACCGTTACTTGATGGAAATTCATTTTATGTAACAAT
The DNA here is from genome assembly GCF_040954645.1 of Diabrotica undecimpunctata. Lineage (NCBI taxonomy): Eukaryota > Metazoa > Arthropoda > Insecta > Coleoptera > Chrysomelidae > Diabrotica > Diabrotica undecimpunctata. The sequence continues at coordinate 147,388,870 of NC_092803.1, forward strand.
AAAACACTGAAAAGTTTGTTTTCGAAACTTCCACAAAATTAATTATAAAATCTGATCAATACAGCATTTTCGGCAGAGTGCCCTTTTCAAGTGATCTATTTTTGGTATGCATTTACACTTTATGGTCTTTAATGAAACCACTTTATAGTCTTTAACCAACTTAAGACAAACAGTTCTCCCCTACTCAATCTATTTGGTTAAAGACTATAATATGTAAATGCATAACAAAAATGGATCACTTGAGAAAGGTACTCTGCCGAAACAGCTGTAGTGATAAGATTTTATAATAAATTTTGTGAAAGTTTTGAAAACAAAGTTTTCAGTGTTTTATTGTTACAAAAAGCTATAAAAAAATAAATAAATTTGCAGAAAGCTTATTGATGCTACCCGGCTGTCGCGGAAGTTACGCTAAAATGTCTTTTGACGTGACCTGACCAGGTTCTAATTTTGTTAAGATTCTCTTAAACCAGCGCTCAAATACTTCGGAAGTCATTTCTTCATGATAATCTCCTGTTTTTCTTGACTCATATTGAAGCAAACTATCATTAAGAAACTCTGTATCACTTCCTATATGGATAATGAATAAACGTCGTCCCTTTCCTGATGGAGCTTTTAAATCTGTAAAGCAGCCTTCTATAAATGCTTCGCGTTTACCTTTGACATTTGAATCTTGCCAATCTTTTACAACTGTATGACCTTCGTTAATCCAGGTTTCATCCAAATAATATGTTTTCCGTTCAATGCTACGAAGTGTGCGTATTTCTTTAAAATATTTTCTTCTCCACAAAATAATTTCTTTTTTTTTTCTAATAACACACTTTTTCGGTTTTTACATATCGAAAGTTCATTTCGCGCATAGTTCTGATTAATACTCTACGAAATATCTTGCGTAAAAAGTAATTGTTTTCGAGCTCTTGAGAAATTTTTTCAGTGTTGGAATTTTACTCCGAAAATAAAATGTCTTGTCTCGTCATCCAAAACAATGTTTTTTCTACCTCTAGTTTTACGTTTTACTTGCTTTTTATTTTCCGATGTATTTTTAGGCACATGATAAATACAGCTAATGGATACTTTTGTTAAACTGCTACAAATATCGACCGCTTGACTAATATTTGATGCCATTTTTCTGCATGATGCAATTCAATTCCTTCATATCGTATCACTACCTTCTCTTCTGACGTTAACTTTGCTGTCTTCTCTTGGACCAACTCGGTTGTTCGTCCATTATATTTTAATAATCACAAAATATAATTAAAAATTTACTATAAAACGAGAAACTCCAATAACACTAGGATTATCACCACAAACTTCAACCGCAAAAAATATAATTACAAAAGGCAACAGAAGCACTCTTACCAACAACGCCTATGTAAATGAACGTTGCTTGCTTCGGCAGGTGCGGTGGTATTACCGCTACGATGCTTTACAAATTCCCAAGTTGCCAAGTTTTTGAAACGGAATGGGAATGAAATGTAACATATCAATTTTTATTTTATAAACTTAAATATGTAACAAAACTGAACATGTTAATAAAATTTATTTTAATACAATTTTGTGCTCAATTTTTGAAAAAACTTATTTTTTGGAATTTTTATGTCGGTAATAATCGCAATTCAGGTTTGTATGACCATAACTGCTCCTTGTAAACAAGAATCGGCTACACTGTACGACATCTTGTGGTTACGTCTGCTATAGAGAAGCACAAATAAATGTACTAATTATACATTCTATGATTTCTGATAAGAAAACGCAAATTAAACGGGTAGTTTTCGGGAGCCGCTGAGTACATTTAAATTTAAGGACATTCGGCGTTTAAACGATGAAATCACTCTTACAAATAGTGGAATTTTACTATACATATTTATACTTTTCTTAGTAAAATAATTGGACCAATATACATAATTTTAAATGTAAGTTTTATCTGTTACACACCATATTATTTTTCTAATTCATACAGTGGGTGATGAAATTATTAGACCTGCATAGTGAAATTCAATTTTTTTACAAAAAGGTTATACAGTGTGAGTCACCACTAACGAGACGGGAGATTACAGCGAAACAGTAAAAGATTTTTAAAAAATTTTAAATTTTTAGTTTGAAGGTTAATAAGGGCTACATTTTAAAATTATTTTAAAATATACAGGGCATCCCAATAAAGTGCTGCGTATCAAAGTTATATTTTTTCTTAAGGGACACCCTATATTTTATTGCATTTTCTAATTGTCGATAAAAAATAAGCTATAGTTTCATAAGACTTTACTATACCTATGTATAGAGTGTTCTGAGTTATGTGGAATATTCTTAAAATGTAAAGCTTTAAACGAAGACTCATTTCTAACTTATTTAAGAAATTCTAATAAAATTGGTTATACCTTTAAATAGTTGGATATTGGTTGAATGTATTTCATGATTAATTATTCAGGGTGTTCAAAATTTGCAGTTTTATTATTGGATTATTCAATGTGTAATATAAGGCTTATTTTAAATGGAACACCCTGTATATTACTATAAAAAAAATTTCCATTTTCGAATGTCCTATAAATAGGGATGATTTTGCGTAATTTAAAATTTTCTTTTCGATTTCAAAATATTTATAGTTGTTACTCTCGATTTTTAAACCCGTCATTTTGACATATTTGTTATAAATGAAACCAATGTAGTTGTAAACAAATGTGTATACCTTATACTTTTACTTTCTGATACACAACGAATTAGAAAGAATTTTAATAAAACAAATAATACAAAATGAACATAAATAATACAAAATAAACCACAACTTACTACATTATAAGCAAAAAAAATTTTTTAAAGAAGTCTCATTCTCGACTTATTTAAGCAAATATATCAAATTTTCTCTTACAGCGAAATAGTTGGGTAATGGTTAAATTTATTCCATTATTGATTATTAAACATTTATTTACAGGATGTTAAAAACTTGGATGTTTCAATTTTGGATTATTCAATATCTAATATGAGGCTTATTTTAAATGGAACACCATGGATATTAATTAATCGTAATACTAAAAAAAGTGTCTTCTTTTGAATGGTATAAAGATGTCCTATACTTAAGTCCCATAGTTTTTGCGTAATTTACAATTATCTAAACTCTTCATCGGTATATTGATTTTAAAACAAAAGATATAGTTAGTTAATTTCATTGTATGACATTGTCATTTTCTGACATTACGGTCTGGTAATTGTCAAAATATAAACATTCGTGTGTAATATTTAACTTTCATTGTTCCTAAAAATGAAGAATTAAGCTATCCATGAAAGAGTCGACATGGTACTTTGTATTGGAGAATGTTTGGAAAATTGTCCCTTAGCTTCTAAAGTTTATGCTCAAGAGTATCCTGATAGAAGACACCCACAAAAGGAAGTTTTTGAAAGATTGCTTAATAGATTCCGTGCTACTGGTAATGTTGCATACGAAAAGGTAAATAAAAATAAACGTTATTGGTGACAACGTTAACGAACTTAATGTCCTGCTTTCTGTTACAGAAACCCCAAATATTAGTACAAGAAAAATTTCGGGTGAATTAGAAATTAGTTGTTGTTAAGAAGAAGAAGAAATTAGTCAAACTAGTGTATGTGGAATACTTAAGACCAACCACTTACATCCGTATCACATTCAACTTCACCAGCATTTGACAGAACAAGATAATGGTAACCGTGTAAATTTTTGTTTATGGACTTTAGATAAAATTGGAGAAGATCCTGATTTTTTTTTTAATGTATTATTTACAGATGAATCGACTTTTCATAATAATGGTCTAGTAAATAGACATAATTTTCATTATTATGACACAGAAAATAAACATTTATTTCGTACTGTTGATCGCCAACACCGATGGAGTATTAATGTTTGGGGCGGCATTATGGGCGAGTACGTTATCGGCCCGTATTTTTTTTACAGACATCTCAATGGGACAAATTTCTTAAATTTTTTAAAACAAGATTTTTGGACACTGCTTGAGAACCTTCCACTTAGCCTACAAACAAAAATGTGGCTCCAGTTGGACGGAGCTCCTGCTCATTTCTCACGTAATGTTAGTAACTACCTTAACAGAAAATTTACAAACAAATGGATAGGTAGAGGTGGTTCATATAATTGACCCCCTAGGTCACCAGGACTAACCAAGATGGATTTTTTTAAATGGGGTTATATTAAAATTATTGTATATGCTACACATCCTACTACTAGAGATGACATGAAATTAAGAATTACAGACGCGTTTGCTTCAATAACTCCTGCTATGTTAAATATTGTAAATAAATCATTCGAAAATAGAATCGCTTGTTGTATTGCACAAGATGGCAAGCAATTTGAACATCTGTTACATACCTGAACATTTTTTACTTATAGTAAGTTTTGGATTATTTTGTATTATTTATGTTCATTATTCATTTTGTATTATTTGTTTTATTAAAATGCTTTCTGTTTCGTTATTTATTAAATTGTTTTCAAAAAAAGAGACCAGCCATGAAAAAAAAAAGGCTTTAATGGGCTAAAGATCATAAAGATTGGACCATTGATGATTGGAATCAGGTAAATAACATTACTTAACAATGTTTTCCTTTATGTAGTTTACAGTTAATCAATTTGTCCACGATTCGAAAATAATACTAAGATTCCAGATTTGTTTTTCAGACGAATCTACCGTGCAGATCCTCATGGATAGAACTAAATTTAAGAGGAAAATACATGGAGTAAAATACAAAGCGGATTTTATTGTTAGGAGTAGAAAGCACCTCCTGGGCATCATGGTGTGATCTATCGTAAGCAGTAAAGAAACTGGTAGACTCTACATTGTCGAAGAAACAATGCAGCAGGACCAGAACTTCGGAATAAGAATTTCACATATATGCATGACTCGGCGCAAAAAACTGATATAAAATTTCTTGCTGACAACCTGATAAAGGTGCTCGGTGGGCCTGGCAATTCGCCAGAACTGAATCCAATAGAAAATCTTTGAAAACTTATAAACAAAGAAATTTATAATGAAATTATGACCACAAAGTGTCAATTGATCGAGCGCTTCATAGCAGTATGGCACAAGAATGTAACAATTCAACAAAATTGCCAGAAATACATAGAAAGTATGCCTAAAAAGTGCCAGGCGGTCATTGCTGCAAAGAGTGACACTACCAAGAATTAGGCTTAAGGCATAATTTAAAGTTTTTATGTAATTATTCGATTTTTTTTGTAATTTTTGTAAACCATTATTAAAAAAAATAAAATTTTATGGGGTAGCTCTAATAATTTGATCACCCCTGTACATTAAAATGCCACATAATTACGTATTTTTATTCATAAAATCAAAGGGTGTTGATCAGATTAATATTGTCGAAGATAATTTAAGTCCGGTTTTATATTATTGCAAATATTGTTCTTGAACGATAAGACTACCAAAGAGAATTGAAATACTATCATAAAATAATACCTCAATCAACCATGGGAGCTTATCGTCTATGCTTCGCCTAGCTCAGTCTCTCAAGTTTGAATCCGTCTTGTCTTAAACTATGAATTAAACCATAAAAATTTAGCTGGTAACAAATAAAACAATAATTCAACTAATCATATTTATTCAACATAAAAAATAATATTTAAGTAGCAAAAACAACCCTAGCTAATGCTTTACAATAAATAAATTTGTAACTGATACTTATGGCATCGATGGGCTGGTTGCTTCTAATTAAATGTTTATGTTCGATGGCCTGCCTCCAGATCCAGATTATGTGGGAAGATCTTTCATACAGTTGCAGATATTTTCCATAAATTATTAGGTTGATAAAGTTCCAGAAATATCCCATAAACCCAAGAGATTTCTGCAGACCATAAAATGAAGATTATAATAATGCCTACCTTCTGTTATATATTTAAATGACAGACAAAAAAGGATATCCGATCACGCAATGTGATTGACAGAAATTAGAAAGGCACTGCAATGACGTTTAGCACAGATGCCATAGAACGTATACCTATAATAGAATTAGCTCTTCTGTTTACCTAGAACAGAATATATAGTCTACCAGACAGAGAGTGAGAGAGAGAGGAAAGAAGGAGAGAGGGCGAATATTTATTCTACCGGTCAAAAAGAGAGAGAGGGTGCCAACTACCTTTTTAAGGAAAAAACAGTAAAAAAGAAACTGAAGGTAAAGGAATTAATAAATTAATAAAGAAATTAAAATAAAATAATTATTTAAATATAACTTAATAAAGATGTGACGTTTATAACGTTGCATTCTTTATCGAAAAATACAAAATAGCTGTGACCCTTCAACCAAGCCACTGATTCATACATACGTCTGAGATTTAAAGGGGACATTTCTAATCCTAATAATTCCATCTCAGTCTGGATCGAATACAAAAATGTCTGCAAGTGCCATTTAACAGAAGAAAATTTTATTTACTCGCAGCTTCGAGAACAAACCGATACGTGACAGTAAATTTTATTTCGGCCTTTTTAGATCTACTGTTACGTATTTGGCAATCGACGTCGACGTTTTTCAGTCAATCAATTTTTCAAATTTTAAATTTATAATCATATACTAACTATATAAAAAGCAATAATCTTAGATTAATAGATATTACGACATAAAAGGTTGTGATAAGACCCAAATAAGAAATATCATATATTTAGTATGAAAACCAAATACAGGAACATAAATTACGGGAGTTCGGCTCTGAATGAGCCATCGAAAGGAGTGTTTATTTTGACCTCAACAAATTTCCAAATTTTATGCAGTAATTATAACTGTTTATTTATAACTAATTAAGTGACAACTACATGAAACACCAGTAAGTGAACACATCATATTAATTTTCATTACCAGTTTTTGGTTGATTTGTAATTTAACAATAATTATCAATCAGATACGACTCAAGAAACATTATTCCAGTTTTATTATTTGTTTGATTACTAGTCAGGTCCGTATTATTTTTAAACACATGTCCCGTGATAAAATCAAAAATGGAACCTAATATTCAGAGTCTCTCTACCACACCACATGTATCGCAATTACAGATAAATACTAACAAAACCTATTCATCAGCAGCTACTCCACAATTTCCCTTAAAGCATCCAGCAATTGCCTTCAACGCTTTGAAAACATACGCGACTGCAAGATTACTTAATTCCTTTGGATAACCTAATTCATCTCAAAAATATTATATTTTCCTCCCGACTATCCAATAATCAGATTTGCATGTACCTTGTAAATAAACAAATCGTAGACGAATTCATGCAAAACCATGGACAAATAGAAATCGAGAACAATATTGTACAAGCTAGAAGACTAATTTCACCAGCGGAACGTATTGTTTTTTCAAACGTATGTCCAACCATACCACATAGTCTGTTAATTGATTATTATTTTATCTACAAAGTATTCGACTTAATATGGACTCTCCTGTCACTTTTCTAAAAATCAGTTCCACTCTTCCCGAATATAATCATATTTTGAGTTTATATATATATATATATATATATATATATATATATATATATATATATATATATATATATATATATTATATATATTCAGGGATTCTACAGTATTCACGGCCTTCCCTTGCTCAAGTATTTCCATCTCTCTCTATTGTCCCATTCTCCATCGTTTAGGCCTCTCTTACTCATGGCGTCGTCTACTTCGTTCCTCCATGATTTTTGGGGTCGTCCTTCTTTTCCTCCTTCACATGGGGCTCCATTCGGTTATTCTCTTTATCCATCTGCTGTCGCCAGTTCTTCTTACATGCCCATACCACTTTTACACATACGTCTTTTTTTATATACACAAATATACGCAGTCCCCATAATATCTCCTTACCCATTCACCTTAGACTTCGATAATACAACATATCGAATATTCTTATCTCAAGAAACTATGACCTGCTATAACTGCAAAAATTCTGGACATACCGCCACCAACTGTCCCGATAAACTGGAATCAACAACAAATTTAATTGATTCTAATAACAGTCAGCCTACTACTCTTTCCTCCCACGACATCATGTCTCAACCTGCAGCAACATTCATATCAAACGAACAAATTTCCGTCCAAAAAAATTATCAAAATAATTTGAGCAATCCTAACAATACTAATGGTCAAGGATAAGTTATTCATTATTATTATTATTTATTATTAAGTCATATTAGGCAATTTGTATTGGCTTGTAATAAAAAACTTAACCTAATGAGAACACTGTCAAATATATATTGCGGCTCTGATCTTTCTACCTTACTTATAATCTACAGAACTCTAATTAGATCAGAAATTGATTATGGATCAATCACTTACACCTCTGCTTTCCCCATATTGTTAAAACAGCTAGACTCTATCCACAACACAGCACTTAGACTCTCTCTTGGCGCATTTCGAACGTCACCGGTGAAAAGTTTATATTGTGAAAGTGGGGAGCCTTCATTATATCACCGCTGAATTTCCTTAACACTATCACACGCAACGTCAATAGCCTCAAATATAAACAAACCTCTATTTAATAATCCGTTGACTAATAAATATATAAACTTTTTATCAATAGTACCAAATATAAGCCTTACTATGAGCGACTACGATTTTACCTGAGATGCCTTATTATCGAATTCCCAAATACTTTTCCAATCAATATTAAAAGTCCCTCACCTTGGATAATTAATAATTCAATTATAAATACTAGTCTAACCCAATTTGACAAACATATTAATAGTCACACAGAGATTAAGAATAATCTAGACCTAATTCTCCGTCAGCATTACGATCATTGTTATAAAACCTTTACAGATGCATCCAAGTGTGATAAAGGAGTAGGTGCTGCATTCGTTACCCCAAGCGATACATATCAATTTCGTTTTCCAACCTTCTTTTCGATATTTTCCACTGAGCTCTATGCAATGCTTAAAGCTATCAAGCATATAAATTCTAATAACATTCCTAACTCTGTTATCTTATGTGACTTACTAAGCTCCCTTCAAGCCCTTAAACAGATCTATCCTAAAGGTCCCCTTGAGAAACTGATAAAACTAGAACTTATGCAGGCTCAAGAAAATTCTAGAAGTATCAGATTTATATGGATTCCATCCCACATTAGCGTTGCAGGTAACGAAAGTGCGGACCAGTGCGCGAGTGAAATTGCTAAATGTGCCGATATAAAAAAAAAAACCGAGTATCGAAATACGCGAGTGATATAAAAGCTTTTATAAAGAATCGAGTTTTGTGCAAGTGGAAAAATGAATGGTAATCTTCTCAAACATCACTGAAGCAAATTAAAAAATGACGTTACAGCTTGGGAACCCTCAACCAGGAACAGAAGAGAAAAATTGATGTTAACGAGATTACGAATTGGACACACAAGACTTACTCATTCATTTTATTGTCCAAAAGTGATCCACCTAAATGTGAAACATGTAATGTATAAGTTACCGTTAACCATTTATTAATAGGTGGTCCACTATAGGTGGAAAATAGGTGGTCCACTAGAATTACTCTGTGGTATCCAAGGGGCGTCAAGAGACCGAGAAGACGTCCAAATTTAAGATGGCAGTATAACATAAACAAACAAGCCGGTACAATATGGTACAGAAAAACGAATTTTAGACAATCGTGGGCAGAAACGAAAGAATGAATATGTAAGAGAGGCTGCACCATAATCGGTAAAATATGCTGAGAATGATGATGATATTGATGATATGCTAGGAGAAGCCGTTGCATATTTCGATAAAAACTTCATTGTCTATATTGATTATGGTTGTAATACAGTCGAAACAGGTAAAATGTTAGAAAATTAGAGTGATAAGTTAATAATAATAATAATAAGTTATTTATTATTATTATTTTATTTTTTATTTATTTATTATTATATTATTATTATATTTATTATTAGTTTTTAGCAAAAAAAGGAATCTCTTTACTGCTTTCATCGACTACAAGAAAGCGTTTGATTCAGTGCCGCATGAATGTCTTGTAGATATATTAAAAATATATAAAGTCGATGATAACATAGTGACCTTTTTAAAACATATAATGTCAGATTGGAAGACAAAAATTCACCTCCAAATACCTGGTGAAAATAATATCGAAACTGAAACTATTGCAATCAACCGGGGCCTATTTCAAGGAGACTCGTTGAGTCCACTGTGGTTTTGTCTAGCGATGAACCCCCTATCCCAGCTACTGAACTCAACTGACACAGGTTTTAGCATCAAAAATAACACTACTGTTTTGTGGCAAAGCTTAATCATCTATTGTATATGGATGATTTAAAACTATTGGCTTCTACTCGATGCCACCTGGATCAGATGCTGAAAACAGTGGAAAATTTCTCTAATGACATTAGTATGCACTTCGGCCTTGATAAGTGCCGTATCTTAAATATAATTAAAGGAAAGATTCAGCCCGGTGAATTCGATATGCAAAACGGCCAGAACATCAAGGCCATGGGTGAAAATGATATGTATAAATACCTTATATAAGCAAGGAATAAAGCAAGAGCGGAAGATTGACCATAAGCAAATGAAAACTGAGATAACTACTGAGTTTATATATATATATATATATATATATATATATATATATATATATATATATATATATATATATATATATATATATATATACCCGGTATTTAGGCGGCACACGCCCTTCCGGTAGGGATCTATGGAGGAGTATCACCAAGCCGCAAGCCCTTATCTCTTGCCGTACTGCTCCACCATAGGCCGATCAGATACCAGCATATTCTAGACTAAGCCGCAGATTCATTTAGAATTTTAAACTGCTGCGTTAGCCTTTTTGTTTTCTGTACACCGAGCTGGGGTTTGAACTGACATCTCTCGCAGTGAAGCGAAGGAGAAGCCAGCCGCCCAGCCCGCTTGGCTATCCGATCGACACTACTGAGTTTATACGAAGGGTAAAACAGGTGCTTCGTTTACACCTTAATAGTAAACATTTGTTTAAGGCACTAAACACCTATGCATGCACCGCGCTTAGCTACTCATTTGGTATTGTTAAGTGGACAAAAACGGATATAGAAAATCTTCAGCGAAAAGTACGAACACACCTCACAAAGGCACAAAAACACCATCCTCGAAGTGCAGTAGAAAGAACGACATTGCCGCGATATTTAAGAGGACGAGGACTTATGGATATAAGTGAGCAACTAAAGAGACAAACAACACTAATTGATGTGGCGATACCCAACAACAATAATCTTCATGTTAAACAAAACGAAAAGATCGCCAAGTACAGGGATCTGGAAATTCAAATACGAAGACAGTGGAGAATGGAAAGTACCCAGACAATACCTATTATTCTCTCTACTACTGAAGTCATTCCGAAGAACCTCCTAGAAAATATGAGAAAGCTAGGTCTGAATGAACATCTCTACAAGACCATGCAGAAAGCTGTATTTCTCTCAACGTCCAGATGTGTGCGAAAATTTTTGGGAGATACTCCAGCATACCAAGTCACCTAGGGCTCGATAACACGGAAAGAGTCCCACCAGAGCTCAATCCTTTTGATACCGTAAGTATCTGGGATGAGTGAATTTTCCCCTTAGAGGGAGTGAGAGCCGTATGGCTAAATCTGGATTCATGTTATTAATAAACGTAATTTATGTTTTTTTTTTTATTTAGAAATTACAGTCGCATCCACTATAATGGTTATTAGCGGCGGCTACAGAACTACAAAATTAGAGTTTATAAAATATTCCTATAGATTTTAAGAAATTTACAATATTGTTAGCTGAAAAATTAGTACCTAATAAATTACTTATACTGTTAGGTATGTGAAATGTAACACGAAAATTGGCAAAACTATGGCATTTAATTATTGAATGCCATTGTTTTCATTAGTTTACATTTTAGTTTACGTTAGTAAGTAAACTTAGTACAGTATTTTTACATACATACATACATTTACATACATACAATAAAGCAAATTATAGCTACAGGGGACATTAGATTCCCGGAGTGCGTTAGGATACAAAACAGCTACAAAATGCACAGGAATTCTTTTGGAAGGGGACTTAACACCTGTTCCAAACAAAATGAGTTATTGCAAATAATAAAGAACCAAAAGATAGTTTTGTAAATTCTGTAAGTATTTGAAACAGTCTGTATTTTGAACATATAATAGCATGCTGATAGGAATGTGCTGACGGAATTTGAATACCAAAATATTTTCTGTATGGACTTTTTTTTAAAACATTGATGCTTTTTAATTATTTTAATATTATTTTTATACAGCTGCGTCATATAATCTATCAAAAAAACTATTTCTAAATTTTCACCTCAATTTACCGTAAAAAAATACAATAGAACTAGTTAATAAAATAAAACATTTTCAATTACCTAACAACTGAAAATTAATTTTATTTAACGTCAAAAACCTTTTTCCTAGTATTTCTTCTACAGAAACTTTTGCTCTAGTAAAAGATCTTTTAGACCATAATATTATAAATCCAATCATTACGTCTGAAATTTTACATCTTCTTGAAATTTGTATAAGCCAGGACTAATTTAAATTTAATAATCAAATATATAAAAATAGCAGTGCAAGACTTATAAAGGGTAATCCTCTAAGCCCATTGCTATCAGATCTTTACAAAGATCAGATACAAACAAAGATTTCAACACATTACATATTCAAACAGTTTTTGTATTGGTGGAGATACGTAGACGATCTACTGTTATGTTTTACAGGAACTAACATACAACTTGACCAATTCTTATTATATATTAATTCACTCAATAGTAATATTAGAAACAGAACAGAATCAATCCATAAATTTTCTAGATTTAAAAATTATCAGACTTAACAAATATGAGTTCTCCGTAAACCTACCCATACTGACACGACTATACACATTTCATCATCCTATCCTACACAACATAAATTGCCAACTATAGCATATTACATAGATTATTAGAAATTCTTATGTCAAAAAATAACTTCGGGATAGAACTATATATATATATATATATATATATATATATATATATATATATATATATATATATATATATATATACCCGGTATTTAGGCGTTCCACGCCCTTCCGGTGGGGATCTATGGAGGAGTATCACCTAGCCGCAAGCCCTTATCTCTTGCCGTACTGCTCCACCATAGGCCGATCAGATACCAGCATATTCTAGACTAAGCCGCAGATTCATTTTAGAATTTTAAACTACTGCGTTAGCCTTTTTGGTTTCTGTTCACCGAGCCGGGGATTTGAACTGACATCTCTCGCATTGAAGCGAAGGAGAAGCCAGCCGCCCAGCCCGCTTGGCTATCCGATCGACTAGAACTATAGAACTATATATCATTAAGCAAATAGAAGTAAACAATGGGTACAACGAATACACAATAAGTACAATTTTAAATCAAAAACTACATAAGAAAGCCCTGAAATTAGTATTTCGACCACCAGAGAAAAAACCCAGTGCCTTCTGCAAGATTACTTATACAGGCAAGATATCAACAAAAATAGCCAAACACATAAAAAAGGAAAAGGAATAACACCAGCTTTTACAACAATTAACAACTTTGGCCAATATATTAAGAACAACAAGAGTCAAAAGAAACAGCAATTACACACCGGTGTATACAAACTAAAATATGGCGACTGCCGAAAAACTTACATCGGTCAAACTGGTAGAACTTTTATCAAACGTATAGCAGAATATAAAAGAGCTTTAAATCATAGAAAAACAGACTCTACATACGCACTTCACCTTCTAGACCATAATCATTCTTTTAATAACCAATTTCAAATTCTTTACATTCAAAATAAAGGCCTTAAGCTATCTTTATTCGATTCTATGGAAATCAACAAATTAAAAAATACAGACATAATTCTGAATGACAAACTTAAGACAAATAGTTCTCCTCTCTTCAACTTATTCAGTTAAAGACAATAAAATGCAACACATACCAAAAATAGATCACTTAAGAAAGGCACTCTGGCCAAAACAGCTGTAGTGATAATAATTTAAAATAAAGTTTCTAGAAGAAGTGTTGAAAACAGAAGTTTTCAGTGTTTTATTGTTAGATATTAATTTTCCTTTAAAATTGAATATTTACTTTTGGGTTACCTGTTTGGATTTCTATATAAACTAATATTAAAAGCAAAATGCAAAAAATTATGAGAGTTTATATATGTTTGTTTATTTATAACAAAGTTTGAAAATTGCAATTATACTGAATCAGCAAACGCTACTATTATAGAAACATATAGATAATTAAGATATTATATATTAAATATATAGATTTAGAAAATTTATTTTGTTTTTTTTTTTTTTTTTTCTCGAAATTTTTCATTTTGGGTCGCACAGGCCTCGTCCGTGTGTTCGTGTAGTTTTATTTCATCCGATGGAGGGCTAAATATATTTAGGATGTCAGTAGCTCAGTTTTGCCAAGATCAATAGGCATAAGGACTAATTTAGAGTCTGAAGGTATTTTCTGATAAGTTTTCTGAACTGAATTTTCTGCACAATATTTCAGTGCTTTTTGACAACTAGAACTAAATTGGCAATGCGTAATATTTAAAAATTAACCTTAACCATAACCTGGTCTTATATAAATATATTTTTTCAACTCATTAACTTGTAAATACCAACCTACTCTAAAAGGAAAAAGTATACCTACATTAAAATGTAGTGTTCTAAAATACACAATAAAATACATCCTTAAAACTAAACTTAAGTATTATCTAAAGCATACCTTTTTTCCGCTGAATTTTCTATTTGTGGTTATGGGGGCGGTTCGTGCGAATCGGTCATTTTAAACCAAAAAAAACTTACCCTACCTTTATTGCACTTATCCTAGTAAGATATAGTATAGTGTACCTACCTACCAGTATCAGTCTTAACTACACTATTAAAGGTGAATTAGGAACAGAATACTTTATTGCTAATTATGCTCATAATAAAATAGTAAACAGGTAACATAATACGAACAGAAAGAACACAGTAACTACTGAAAAAACGCCAAAAATTGATATTTTTTGGGAGAGATCTAAAAAATTATCTTTGACAGTTATATTGATATATTATATGATAGTGGGGGTTACATTTCTATATAATTAATGGCTAAAATTTTAATAATTTAAAAAAAAACGTAAAAAACGCTGCATGATTTATAAATAATGTATAAACCAAAGCTAGTCTAAAGGCATCGCCTTCTCGCTTATTATTGATTCCTTTTTGTTATTCTAATAAAAGATATGCAAAGCTGAAAATACTCAAAACAACCCGTAACCTGCATTTGATAATCTGTGAGAATGGAATTGAAAAAGGCGAGGAGAAAGCCAAGAATCGCATAGGCGTACGCAACTTTATTTTATAAATTTCTAATAATAAAAATTGAAAAAATATTAGCGGTTTTTCACTTATCGTACAGATTTTATCAGAAAGATTAATTTAGTATTAATACATTTTAATTTCACGATTTTTTATTGTATTAAAATGACAATAACACCAACGGAACTTTCAAGAGCCATTGCCTTAATTGCCTTAGTGCAAGATGGCCGTAGTCAATATTGCGCCGCCCGGGTGCTAGGTATAAGTAGTTGTGTTGTTCAAAGAGCCATTCAGCAGTTTTATACAAAATAGCAACTACACTAGAAGGTCAGGATCACACCGTAGGATAGCAACATCCTCACAAGAAGATCGATTTTTGGTTTCTTGGTGTTTCAGAGATAGACATTTAACTTCAATTAAGCTGGTAAATTACCTAAACGAAGATTTACACTATGTTGACCACAGTTATGAGTGAAAAACCGAAGAGCTCGACTTGCTTTTGCAAGGGAACATAAAAATTGGAATTGCGCAGATTGGAGTAATGTTTTTGTTGTCAGATGAATCTTGAGAATACAAGGAGAACGATTTGTCCAATTTAATATTGCCTACAGAAAAACTAATAGAAGGCTTGATTATGGTTTGATCTGGTGTAATTTTCGATGCCCATACTGACTAAGTTGTTGTGGATGGACATTCATTTTACGATAGAAGCAATGTATATAACAGCCATTCGGGAAGCTGTTTTTTTGTGGCATTTTAAAGTAATTAATATTTAAATGGGAATAAGCCACAATTAAAGATTAAAGTACGTTTATTGACGTTTCAATTTCCACTTCGGAAATCGTTCTCAAAATACAAACATTAGTAAATTAAACAAATTTTGTTTTTTTTTGTTACTTGGTGAAAAAAATGTTCTAATAATTTAATTTTATCTGACTAGTTTATATTGACAATTCAGACATACATTATACATTTTACAGTAGATGACTTTAAAATGATATTGCCAATATGGTTGAGTTGCGCTCCTGTTACGACTTTTTTAAGTCTATAAGATTTTTTTTTTTTTTACTAAAGACACAGTGTACTTACATTAAAATCTGGTCAGTAAGACCAATTATCAATTTGTTTCTAACTTAAATTACTAATGAAATCTTAAAATTAGGTGTCTACCCACTAGTATCTTTCCTATTATTTCTAATAACTAGCATTAAATTTAGCATGCATACTCGCACAACACTTTACTCTGCTTTTCACTCACTCATTATACCAGTTCAAAAGGCTTTGTTCTTTTGAGCCTTCTTTCTAGGTTCGTATTGTCGAGGAGCTGGATAGCCTCGACGTTTACATGATGATGGAGTCGTTGTTCATGGCTCCCTGCAAATTTCTTGATTATCTGATTGACGTCTTCCATCTTGAGGTCCCGGTTGTTGTTCCTAACGTACCAAGGCGCATCTACGATGTTCCTCAGTACTTTATTCTGGAATGTCTGGATTACTTTGATGTTACTAGGCTTGGCAAAGCCCCAGAGTTGGCAGCCATAGGTCCATACTGGTCTCAGTATTTGTTTATAGATTAGGAGTTTATTATTTATGGATAGAGAGAAATGTCTTCCCATTAACCAATACATTTTCTTGTAGCGGATGCCTAGTTCTTCTCTTTTCTTCTTCACGTGAGCTTTCCAGCGAAGTTTCGCATCAAGAGTGATCCCCAAGTACTTTGCTGATGTTGCAATAGGCACTTGGACATCATTTATTCTAATAGGAATATTATTAATTCTCTTATTGGTAAAATTTATAAGGACTGATTTATTCTCATTCAGTTTAATTTTCCATTTTTTGGTCCATTCATGGATTTTATTTATTGAATTTTGTAGTTTTTCTGTAGCTTCTTCGACAGTGTCACTTACCGCTAAGACAGCAGTGTCATCTGCGAAGGTAGCTATGGTGTCGTCTTCTAGTTCAGGTATATCACACGTGTATATTAGATATAGGACTGGACCCAATACACTCCCTTGTGGAACACCTGCTTCAATATCCTTGAGATCAGTGTATGCATCTTCTTGTTTAACTCTAAAATGTCTGTTCGCTAGATATGATTGTAATATATTTGAATATTGTTTAGGCATGAATGATTTAAGTTTATGTATCAAACCCTTATGCCAGACTTTATCAAACGCCTGTGCCACATTTAGGAAGGTTGCAGAACAGACTTTTCTTTTCTCTAATGATCTTTCAATTATAGCAGTTATTCTATGCACCTGGTCAATTGTCGAATGCTTATTTCTAAATCCAAATTGATGATCTGGAATTATTTTCTTTTCTTTAATTATTGGTAGGATTCTTCGCAGGAGGAGTTTTTCAAACACCTTGGACATCACAGGTAGGAGTGATATTGGTCTACATGATGTCACCTCATTGGGGGGTTTCCCAGGCTTTGGTATCATGATCACCTCAGCTATCTTCCATAAATCTGGAACATATTGTAGTCTAAAGGCAGCATTTATTAAATTTGTTAATTTTACGATAGCTTTTCTTGGTAGATTTTTTAGCAGTCTTCCGGTAATGAGGACCTGGTGCTTTATTTGGGTCGATTTGTTCTTTAATTAACTCAGCTACTTCTTTTAAGGAAGTTGGCTTGATATTCTCATCTATTTGCTTTGGTTCAGGCCAATCCTGGTCATCGTCTTGGTCATCTTGCAACTTAAATGTGTTCTCTAGATGAGTGGCAAATCTCTCTGCCTTCTGCTGATTATTTCTGGCCCAACTACCGTCTTCCAGTTTTATTGGAGGAGAATGTAATATTGGCCTTTTAATTCTTTTTGTAGCTTTCCAAAGCGAATGCTCTGTGCTGCTCTCGTTTGTTAACTCTTCCAAATAAGATTTAATAGATTCATTCTTAATTTTCTGGATTTCTCTTTTATGTTGCTGGCTGGCATTGTTTAGGTTAGTTTTGTCTCGAGGGGCTCTCGTTTGCTGCCATTTTCTTCTTAGTTTTCTTTTTTCTTTTATTAATTCACGAATTTCTTTAGGGTAGTTATTCCCTTTAACTTTTGTTTTCAGTATGGGAGTGCAATCCCATGCTGAATCTTGAATATCTTTGACAAATAAATATAATTCTTGATCTATCTGTTCAAGTGTCTTTAGTGGCATGGCTAAAATGATCTTTTCTTCAAGAGTTACTTTAAAACTTTTCCAGTCTGTGAGCTTATTAGTTAAGGTTGGGTTGTTCTCTTTTCTAATAATCATATCACTCATGCTTAGAATTATGGGTGAATGATCGGAGTTCATTTCCCATCCTTCACAAATGTCCAAGTAATTGGATGAGATATTTTTAATTATGAAGAAATCTATTAAATCTGGTATTTTATTCCTATCAGTTGGCCAATAAGTTGGATTCCCTGTAGATATTACATCTCCTTTCTGATCTTTGACAGCTGCTAATAGTTCTTTTCCTTTAGTAGTTGTAAGCCTAGACCCCCATTGAATGTGTTTCGCATTGAAATCACCCCCAATGATATATCTATTGCCTAAACTTTTCATAAAATCAATATATTGATCTTTTTTAATATTATGTCTAGGAGGACTATAAATTGCACTTATGTTTATTTCTGCGTCTTTTAATCCTAATACATACTGTGGTAGCTTGTATGTGTTCGGTGACATACTTCATCTCTTCATGGTGTTTGATGTTATCTTTGACTATCACTGCACTACCTCCTTTCGCTACATTGTCCGGATGTACTGTGTGATATACCTTATATCCATGAATTCTAATGTATGATTGATGGGTGAAGTGTGTCTCAGAAATTAAACACACATCTATCTTTTCAATATCTAGGATTGCTTGAAGCTCGCTTTGATGCTTCAGCAGTCCATTGGCATTCCATTCAATTATTCTAATTTCTTGGACCATAACTTGATTTTGGAATAGCTCCTTTGGTGCTGTGTTCCAGACGAGTAATCCTGGTATTAAAATTCTCTTCCATCTTATGAAATCAACATGAAATCAAATTACATGAAATCAACTTTAACTTTAGAATATCTGTCAGAAAAAAATCATAGCATGTAATTCGTCTTTAAAAAGACAAACACATGTCATAATGACAGTAAAATTCTCCTGTTAGTGATTCCATAGTAAATTATGAGGGAAAATTTATAAATCTCTAAGAACGATACTGGATATGAGACTCACGTGTATAGAAAACCAACACACACCAACAGATATTTAAATTTCAAATCAAATCACAATATTAATATTAAAAAGGGAACCATTAAATCCTTATATGATAGAACCCACATTATTTTTTTATTTTCATTTAAAAAATGTGTTATTGCGACAGCAGATCTACAGTTCCATTGCATGATTTTAAATCTATTTAAGACAGAGAAAATTATGTAACTTTTTTTGTACCCTCCAATACAGAAGTAATTTCATGATTTATTATTTCATTATCTAAAGATTTCAAATCGTTCAATGTACGTATATTTTTTTTAAAAACTAATTACAAAGTTAGTCATAGCTCGAGCAATATCTTGATTTTTCCTTTCTCCACTGTGATAAGCGAAACGGGGTGGATTAGCAGGTAGAGGTTGAGATGGTCCAAATCTGAAATTAAACATGGGAGGTGGCTGAATAGACTTAGAAGATACAGCAGGAGAAGAATTGACTTTCCTCGTTTTGTTAGGAACTGAGTAATTGTTCGAGTTTTGGCGAAAAGTTGAATTAAAATTAGTACTCGTAGCTGAATTAGAAGATTGCGCAGATGTTAGAGACATTTTATTTTGTGTAATATTAGGAAAATTTTTATCGTAGTTGGATAAAATTGAAAACTTATTTTGGCCTAGAGCCTCTGAATACGAGTTTTCATTAATTTCTATCTATAAAAGAAATTTTATTTTTAATCATAAAATTTTAATTTTTTGTTGTTTTTGGTAAGAAGTACAATTTGTTGAAATCGAAATATGTTCAGTACTCTTAAAATGAATACAACTAATGTTTGAATTTTCGCAAGAGTGATTTTTATCTTTATTCTCTCCACATCAAATACATAGATTTTGAGAACTTCTACACTGTTTTGAAATGTGACCGTATATCAAACACCTATAACACTGAGTAACCCTACCTACAAATTGTTCGACTGGACAAAAAACTCGATTTATAATAACATACTGAGGCATTATATTACCTTCAAAGGCTACAATAACAGTTCGTTATGCAACGTACTCAATTGTACCATTTTTTTCAACTTTTCTATGCATTCGCTTAATATTTAAGATACGTGAAGGAGATTCAATATTTTTCTGTAAATATACAGTATAAAATTGAGTATCAATATCCCGAATTAAACCCTTGCTTTCTAATAAGTGACCCGAAATAAAGACTTTTAAATTTTCTTTCATAGTTTACTATTTTACCTTTTAGTTTACTATTATTTATAAGACTATTTGCATCAGGTATAAAAGCTACTACTACTTTAATTCTGTTCCTACCAATTCCCCATACTTGAAGGATATTAGAAATTCCTACTTTTTTGTACAAAATATGACCTATTGTAATTGTATGTAAGCGATCAAGATCGGTGTTATCTATCCTTTGAATATACACAGAAATATTTTCAAGATTATACTTATCTGAATTTATGTTAAATCCTCTATTTTTTAACGGTACCACGTTTTCTTCAGGCTCCATTACTTTAGATGACTTAACAATATTGTTAGAGGCACATAAAAGTGTCCTCGAGTCAATGCTACTACCCATAGGGGAAAGTAACAAATTGTTAAGAACTATGCAAGTATGTTTTTATTAAACACTACAATTTAAAAAAAAAACTAGCCGAATAAAATTAATTTTAAATTACGCTGTATTGCTCTAAATCCAATGAGTATTTAAACATGCATATCCACACTTTGACAGTTATTTGACAATTTGTGTATGTAAGCATTTAAACAATTAAATAAACTCGCGATCATAAAATCCGGGTCACCTTGAAAATCACCGATATTTCATTTTTAACGAGCTTTATCGTAAATAATAATAACACAAATACAAACTAATGCATGTTTCTGAGAATTGTTGTCGGCTAGCGGTTTCCTTTGCAACAAAGAATTTCAATAGTGCCGATTTCGCGGAAAAGTGCACACTTCCCAAAATGAACGGTACCTCTAACTGCCGCTTGTTTTAAATGTCTCATTTGTGCTTAGACTTTCTGTTCAAACGCAACGAACAAACGTTTATTATTGCCACGATTAGTGTTTATTAGTGCCATTATTAGTGTTTATTATTGTTTATTTTTTGCCAAAAATACCCTTGACTGTTGTTGAAACGGTACAAATTGTTGCGCTTGTGAAAGACGGTCACACTCAACGGCAAGTCGCAAGAACTGTTGGCGTAAACCTTTCTACGGTTAAACGAGTGCTTCAACGCTTTCAGGAGAAGAGTTTGCTATCCAGACGACCTGGCTCTGGACGAAAAAGAATGACCACGGTACGAAATAACCGTTTTCTTGTGTTTCAGGCTTTACGAAACCGGACCTTAACTGCGATTATGCATCGAAATCGTCTACAGGAAGTACGAAATCGCAATGTTAGCGTTGCAACAGTCAGGAGAAGATTCCGTTCTTTTGGACTATCTTCTCGGGTAATGGCTACAGGACCGCCACTTCGCTTGGCGCATCGAGTTGCACGACTAGCTTTTGCTCGACAATACGCGCATTGGGGAATTAACGATTGGAGTAAAGAGTTATTCTCAGATAAATCCCGTTTCTGCCTAACTGGATCCGATGGACGTGTAAGAGTTTGGAGGAAAATCGGTGAATGATTTTCACAAGCTTGCATTGCTCCAAGAATGCAATTTGCTGGGGGCTCGGTCATAGCTTGGGGAGGTGTATCTTCCGACTTCCGCACAGAATTACTTTTCATCGAAAATGGGTGCTTAACTGCACGAAGGGACATTACGGAGATTCTGGAAGAACATGTTATGCATACCATGGCAAGGCTTGGAGAAAACGTCGTTTTTATGCAGAAAAACGCGCGAACGCACGTTGCCACGATCAGTATGCAATACTTGGACGAGGTTGGAATTACGAGGTTACCCTGGCCAGCTAGGTCTCCGGACCTGAATCCCATCGAACATATCTGGGGCGATTTGAAAAAACGTATTCAACCCCTAAGCACAGGAGCTTAAGGATCTGTTAGTGAAAGAGTGGAATAACATACCACAACCATGTAATCCGGAGAAAAATTGAGGCAAGTGGAGGCAATACGCGATATTCGTCATTTAAATTTCACTGACATTTTACCACGTTCTGTTTTTTCCATTTTTTTCGAATGCCTGTTTTATCAACAATTTGGTTTGTTTTCTGCTTTTTCAATAAAAACAATAAAAAAACCGTTTTTTTTTCTTTCAAAATAAACATTGATGACAAATAAAAAATGCGTTAGCCTAAGGTTATTACTCCATCAGAGGCAAAAATTTTCCAGAAACTTGAAATTTTCAAGGTGACCCGGATTTTATCATCGCGAGTGTAGTTAAAAACAAATATCTGTTCAAAAATTAGGATTATCTAGTGTAGAAACTGCCAATTAACATAATGAGATTTTTATTTACATGGTAACGCATGTCAATCGTTTTACATATTCCCATATGACAACAAACGCACGTGAAAGCCAAACAGGGTCGTACTGAGGTTATTATGTAATTTTTAAAAATATTTACTTTTGAAAATATTAGTGTCAGAATTTCTTGAAATTTAACCATTGTTAGCAAAATATGAATTACTTCAAATTATACTGGAAGGAAAAGTACAGGGCAAAAGATCAGTAGGAAGACGCCAGAACTCGTGGCTGAAAGACCTGAGGAGATGGTTCGACCGCTCATCCGCAGAGATCTTTCGCGCAGCAGTTTCCAGAACTACAATTGCCATTTGGATCGCCAACCTTCGAAAGGAGACGGCGCAATGAGAAGAAGAAGCAAAATTTAATGTTCCATTGAAGAAAAATGTGCTAAAATAAAATATTCATTAACTGAGAGATACATAACAAAGTAAACATTTTGAATAAAGTAACATTGTCATAAGTTTATCAAACCATAAAAACATACCATTTAAATTACTCAGAGTCTGAGGAGCTACATGTGCTGCTGTCTTCGTCTGGATTTATTACTATGGGTTCGATATGGTTCTCTATTATATTGTCCAACTTCCACATTTTGGACTCCACTTTTTGTTGAACGTGTTGCACACATTTCTGTCACGTAGTTGGACTAATATTATTTATTGCATCATAAAAAATATTTTTTATATCTGCAAATTTAAAAGTAGTGTTTTTGGCTGCTACATAATTTTTTACTTCTGCCCAGATGAGATCAATTGGATTGAGCTCACAATGGTATGGGGGCAGCCTTATCACTACTTTGTTTTGGCTTTTTGCCATCTCATCAATGATATATTTATTATATTGTCCCTTAACGATAGCCAGCAGTTGCAATTTTAACATGGAGTCCTCAAACCCTATATTTTTTGATTTCAGCCAGGCTTGGATGTCAGCTTTTCTAGAAGCAGTAGTTGGAATTTTTTCCAATTTTCTGGAATGATAAGATGCGTTGTCCAATACAATGATGGAGTTGTCTTCTAATCGGGCAGTATATTTTTGAACCAATTTTCGAAAGATTTCCCGTCCATCCCTTCATAGTAGTCCCCACTTTTTTTTTAATCAAACACCCACAGCCCTTCTGGAACAAACCCATCTTCACTGCCAATGTGACAGATTATTAATCTTTTTCCTTTTCCTGAAAATTTTATTATTTTAAAAATTACTTGGAGTAAAAAAGCACATAAACATTTACCTGCAGGATTTTTTAACCCCGTAGAAAGCCCATCTAAAAACACTTGTTTATAAGACGTTACCGAATTGTCGACCCATACTTTAAATTTGGTGTGTCCAGCGTTTAGCCAAGTTTCGTCTAAGTAGTAAATTTTGCGGTTTTCATTTCTGTAGGACTTAATTTTTATCAGAAATTCTCGTCTCCACAAGACAATTTCGTCCCTGTCCATCAAAATGCTGTTTCGCTGACGACGTTGAAACTTAAAATTTATTTCTTTCAATAATTTAAAAAACGTTGTTCTTTTGAAGTTAAGCAAAACCGGATCTTCATTAACATCCCTCAGAACTTTGTCTATTGTGGGTATTTCATTTCGAAAAAAGAATTGATGGATTATTCTTCTTATTGCTTCTCTGTCAAATTCATCCAGCGAGTTAACAATACTTTTACGATGCTCAACTGATTTTGATGTCGACAATGTTGCTGTAATTTCATATTCATGAACCACATTGCGTACACTACGGCTATACACTCCTACAATAGATAAAAAGTAACAATATTTGTTAAATAAAGTGAAAATGCGCACTCTAAAATAAATAATGGAGAAACAATATCAGTACCTGTTTTATTTGCTACTCTAATAGAAATTGAACTTTTCGACATTGTAGGGTTCTCCTGCATTTCCGTTTTAAATACATTTATAATCATTTCCTTCGTTTTAACGTCAAAATTTCCCTTTACTGGTCTTTTTTTAGGTGGAGTGAGGGTTAAATCAATACCAAGGAGTTCATCGGCTGTATCAGTGCTTGACATTTTTGTTATTCTATTTATCCTCAATAACTTAATGTACTTAGTTTATTAAGAGAATGTCAAAGTAGCCTAGGGCAAAATAATATGTAGTGTAATAGAACCAGCATCATCGAAAATATTGGTAAAGTTATGAAACTGCAAGTCCAGAAATATTCCATTCACTCACGATAAAACCTCCCCAAAGAACAGCTTGAATTGACATGACATTTGGCATACACATAGCTAACATGTTAAATAAAAAAAGTTATATTGTGCCGATGTTTTCGCCCTAGGGGTGAGTTTCACCCATTCTCAGGGCTGAAAAAACATGCTTCCAAAATAAGTCAGGAATTGGATAAACTGACTCATTTTAAGTAACCTTTGTTCTATAGAGTTTTTTCACAGAGTCAATACTTTTCGAGTTATTTGCGAGTGAATATGTTCATTTTTCAACAACAAAAAAACAAGGTTTTTAGACGGTTTTTGCAAATACATCAAAAAGTAAGTATTTTATCGAAAACATATTCTTAGCAAAAATATAGCTTATAAAATAGCAAAAAAATTGTGTACGTATAAAGCCAGAAGCACATTTGTAGCTAATGAAAAGTAGTTTCTTATTCGTCAAATTCAAAATTAAATATTTTAAAGTGAAAGAATAAAAAAACAAGCACTTTACTTTCCCCGACAGCGAGGTTTACCCGAAAAGTGCTTCATTTTTTGTGCTTGAAATTTGAATTACTTTTCATTAGCTACAACTCTGCTTTTACTAAGTCTACAGACTTCATATAGGTATAAGTACATCATTTTTTTTTAACTTTTTTATAGGCTATATTTTTGCTAAGAATATGTTTTTTGATAAAATACTTACCTTTTGAGCTATTTGGGGAAAACAATCTAAAAACGTGGTTTTTTTTATTGAAAACTGATGATATTCACTCGCAAATAACTCAATAAGTATTTACTTTGTGCAAAAACTGTATAAAATAAAAGTTGCTTCGTATTATTCAGTTTATTTAATTCTGTACTTATTTTGAACGCATGTTTTTTCACACCCGAGAAGGGGTGACACTCACCCCCATGGCAAAAGCAGACATCGGCATAATATCACTTTTTTCTTTGCCGTTAGCTATGTATATGCCAAATTTAATGTCAATCCAAGCGGTTCTTTAATATGTACAGCAAAAACCGTGAATAAACGGACTTAAAAGGAATTAAAACTTTTCGAAACATCAATAAATTAAAATATTTGTTTCTCTTACCTTTATTAAAGTGATTACCGCAATCTATTTTTACTTGGTTAACAAATACTTTGTTTTTGGATACTAAAAGTTCACTACACACTATAAAACTTAATACTAAACACTTAAACTATATAAACTCTAAAAAATAACACGACCAGTAAATAACATAATAATAACTAAAAGGTTAAAAACTTTTTTATAAAATATAACACACAATATATTTGCTTAAAAAGCAACACGCTACAATTTGAATTCAAACAAATTGGTTAGTTAGGATCTGTAACATGAGATTCCGTCTGGCTTAAGGCAATAAATTATATTTAATAGCCTCTTGACGAATAAAAGGGCGAATATCAACACCTGCGTATGTTTACGGATGTGAATTTGCTAAATGAATAACCTTACCTAAGATCCAAAGGTCAATAATATTTTATCAATTTTAAAGAAAATGGTATTTTTGTTGACATACAAATACAAGTCTTGTTATATTCATTTTATGCTTATCAGTAAACAAAAATATAGCAATTAGTCAGGCTTTTTTAGTTTAGTTACTTCATATCGAGGTATTTAATATTTTACATTTATTGTCGGGAATTAGTTAACAAAGTTTATAAATATTATAATAATTTGTTGTTAAACTAGTGCTGCAAGCGACGTACGACAGAGAACGGAATTGTGCCGATGGGTTATCCAAAAATTATTCAGTTTTTGATTAGCGTAGCAGGTATTTAATTTTTTATTTTATAATTTATCAATATGGAATGAAATGAAGTAAACACGCAGGCATATTTAAAAAAGAAGTAAATTTTATGAAGTATAAGAATATATTTATTTGTGAGCTATTTGTGTTGTTTGTGTTAGGTCGAGGCAGATATGAGTTTTTTACTGCAGTTTTGTGTGATATGTATATTTTCATCAAGATAGCTAACAGCATAATTGAACTTAGCATTCGTTTTTTTTTTTTGGCTACTTCCAATTTAACTTCGTTGCTTCTGTCGTTCTGATATCTTAATCATCTACGTCTACGTGATTGTTGTTACGACTTGTTAGACTTACGGAATACAAGAAAGATATGATTCTTTAATTATATCTTTCTTGTACTCCGTAAGTCCAACTCATAACAATAAATATGCTCTTACTCACGAGTAAGGGGAGTAGGCAGATTGAGACCCCGAACTCGAACGGAACCGTATAACTGTTGATAATGGCTCCAAAATGGGTGCCGAAACGTCGAGTTTTCAATTCTCAACGCGTTTCTTCCCGAGAACTTAGTAATTTTCATTCATATGACCTCGGAAATTTATCCGAACATATATGTATATATATATATATATATATATATATATATATATATATATATATATATATCCTGAAAGATTTCTGCGGTTATTACAATTACAGATAGAGCTTAGAATATACCAACCAACTGTCAAACGTAGGTTTTTCCTGGTTATTCCCAAGTACTTCTTTGATGCTGACTCTTCAAGGTTACTTAGTGTTGCCCTGGCAAGTTTACATCCTTGCCCTTCTTCCCATCTGTTTACGGTTTGCGTATGGGAGTGACATTTGATAATTTCCGCGATTGTTGTAGTTGACCAACCAAAAAGATCCCCAGGTCCTAAGAGTCTTAGGCCTGCCGCCTTCCTAGATAATTGGTCAGCAATGCGGTTGCCTTTATTCCTATTGTGTCCTTTAACCCACCTCAGGATAATGGTTTTACCATCCGAAGCTTGAGTTAGTGACACTCCATTACTAACTCTGATGTGACAGGTGGTCTATTCAAGGTTAGTAGCCCTTGTCTGCTATCTGTGCAGATCATTATAGTTTTCCCTGCTATACCTTTTTGGGTTATCTCTTTTGCAGCTATGGAGATACCAGTCAGTTCTGTCTGTACTACGCTGAAATTTTCGCCCATACCCCACTGTATTCTTAGGTTCAGTGATCTGAAGTATATCCCGCATCCTGAGCCTTCTTTCATTTTGGAGCCATCGGTGTATATGCAATAGGCATTTGCCACGTTTGTCTGCCTATACTGTCTTCTTTCGATTTTGTAGGGTTTGTTAAAGACAAAATTTGATTCAATTGAGTCGCAGCCTGCCTGTAAATACTAAGCCCTCAAACATTTTTACAATTGTTTGTGTAATCTTTACTATTATAATTATTTCTGATATATATTTTAGTTTTCATTCTTAGGGCAGCTTTTCGCCTCTAAAGAATAAATTTAATGTATAAGCGAATAGCTGAAACAGTTTGTCAGGGCTATATTTAATTAGTTCTATATGTACTTCCTCGGTACTGAAGCCTTGACACTTTTCATAGCGTTAGCGTGATTTATTTGATCTCATTTGAAGATATTTCAGTCTCTTCTTAGTAAAAAGTATTATATTTTTCATAGCCAATATCTTGAAATTCTGTTCAATCTTCTGTCAGACTTTTTCCATAATATTTAACAATATTCCACTCATATTTCCGGTGATATTAAAGGATTCCGCACAAACCTTATGAAAAAATGCCCTCGGTTTGGTGTCCCTCGGTGGATCCTTTAACCTACTATGTTATTTTCTGTAGCTTCTACTACCTCTAACTGTTTTCCAGGATACTTTACTTTTTGTTCCATTCAAATAATGTTCTACCTGATCGCAGAATTTATTCCACATTTCATTGTTTGCTTCATTTACCGCTTTTTTACTACAAAAAGGGCTTACGTCTAGCCTTTGACAAGAACTAAAAATTACTAACTTTTGTAACGAGTTTTGGCAAATAGTTCATTTTATTTTTTTGAACATAAATGTTTTAATGTATGTCATTTGAAAACGATAAAATTATTAATGAAACCTCGAATGGAATGGTTTAAAATATGTTACAATGCCCGACTTCCTATTTAAAAATATTGAACTATTTTTATTAGTATAATTTATTAACTTTATTTATTATAAAATATTTTAACACTTAGTTTATTAAAGTTTTTATTAAATTTATATATATATATATATATATATATATATATATATATATATATATATATATATATATATATATATATATATATATATATATATATATATATATATATATATATATATATTGTTACACTTCTTGAAAATTAACTTTATTCAACACCAACAATATTACAATACTTTTTAACTGACAACTATATAATTATATATTTTCTGACGTTCCAAACTTCACTAGCCATTTTAATAATTTTCGATGTCATCTTGAATGTTTTCAAACTACTACTTGTCTTTCTTCAATGGACTTTTCCTATGTGGGATAAATCTTTATAGACTATTGGGGATCGATTGAAGCCAACGGGGTGGATCAGTTCCATGGTATGGAGCTAGTCTCTCGATATGAACTACCTTGGGTTTACTTCTAGCTGAAAACTGGATGCGATAGATTAGATCATTTATTCTCTGCAGGACGGTATACGGGCCTTCCCAGTTTCGTTGAAGTTTCGGACAAAGTCCTTTCTTACGTGTGGGATCGTATAACCATACTGGGTCACCTCTTGCGAAAGTTGTACCAGTAGTATGCATGTCGAGCCTGGCCTTGGCTTTATCACTTTGAAGCTTCAAACTTTTACGGGCAAATTCGTAGACTTTTTCTAATTTTTCTTTCAAATTTTCAATGTAGGTCAGGGATGAACGTTCTTCTTCGCAGGGAGGCAATCTTCCAAAAATAAGATTTTGAGAAAGCTTCATTTCTCTTCCGGTGATCATCATTGATGGAGAATAACCAGTTGCTTCATGTTCGGAACTTCTATATACTAACAGGAATAGAGGAATTAAACTATCCCAATCTTTTTGATTATCAGAGACACACATTGAAAGGTATTGACAAACAGTTCTATTATGTCTTTCGACCATTCCGTCTGATTGAGGATGGAGAGGCGTAGTCCGAGTTTTCTTAATACCCAAGATTTTCATTAATTCTTGCCATATTTTTGATTCAAAATTTCGTTCTTGATCAGAATGTAACTCTAAAGGAACTCCATGTCTTGATACGGCGTGTGTCATAAATGCTTCTGCTACTGTAGTCACTTCTTGATTAGGAAGGGGTACAATTTCAGGCCATTTTGAAAAATAATCCATTGCGACCATTAAGTACTTGTTCCCTCTCTTTGTCATCGGAAGTGGACCAAGAATATCTACTGCAAGTCGTTCAAAAGGCTCTCCGGAAAGACATTATGCCATTTTACCACGACTTCTTGTTCTAGGGCCTTTTTTACTATTACATAAATCGCATTTCCTACACCAATCTTCTACATCTCGGCGATAATTGATCCAGTAAAATCTGTCTCGAACTCTGGCCAGTGTTCTTTTGTTTCCAAAATGTCCTCCAGAAAGGCTGCTATGAAGTTCTTGCAACACACTTTTAATGTGTGATTTCGGCAGTACCACTTGTTAAACTATACGTACTTCATCGGGACTTTCCCACTTCCGATATAATAGGCCATTGGAAAGATACAGAGATTCCCATTGAGCCCAGTACGCTTTTATAGTTCCACTGTATTTGGTTATTTCCTGCCAAATAGGTCTTACTCCATTTTTAAGCCATTCTCGTATGACTTTTAAGCCATTATCTTTCTTTTGACTCTTTTTAAGGTTTTCCAGGGAAGTCTGATCATTATCTTCTTCCTGTATAACTGTGGTTACCTGGAGACTTACTTCTTCGGTTATGTTCTCTTTATCTCAAGACAGTACTGGCATTGTCGTTCCAAACAGGGTCGCCTAGAAAGAATATCGGCATTGTTATGGAGACGCTCTTCTCTATGTACTACGTCGAAGTTATACTGTTGGAGTCTCTCTATCCACCGAGCCACTTGTCCCTCTGGCTTCTTAAAATTCATTAGCCACTGTAAAGCGCTAAGTTCTAACTATAAAATTTCTGTTATAAAGAAAAGTATGAAAATGTTCTAGGGCTTTTATAATAGCTAGGAGCTCTTTTCTGGTAACACAATAATTCTTTTTAGCATTTTCCATTGTTTTACTAAAATATGCAATAACTTTTTCTTCGCCTTCCTGTTATTGTGATAATACTGCGCCAATACCATGCTGAGATGCGTCACAATCCAACAGAAATTTGCCATCTTCTCGTGGATATGCTAGAATTGGTGCTGTTGTAAGTCGTTTTTTTAAATCTATGAAAGCATTTTGACAATCCGGTGTCCAGTCAAATTGAATGTTGTTTTCGGTTAGTCGATAAAGGGGCTTAGCTATGCGGCCAAAATCTTTAATAAATTTTCGATAATATGAACAGAGTCCAAGAAAACTTCTAATTTCCTTTTTATTTCCTGGTTTAGGCCAATCTTTAGGATCAATTTTAATTCCTTCTACTGAAACAATATGTCCTAAATAGAATACCTCTCTTTGAAATAGTGAACATTTCTTATAATTTACCTTTAAATTGGCATTTCTCAATCTGTCAAATACCTCGCTTAAGTTTTTCAGATGTTCATCAAACGTTTTGGACATAATCATTATATCATCAAGATATACTAGACACGTTTTCCAGGTAAGTCCTCTTAAAACCATCTCCATTAGATGTTCAAACGTAGCTGGAGCATTACACAGACCAAATGGTAGAACCTGAAACCTGTAGAAACCACTGCCAGTTGAAAAAGCTGTTTTGTCTCGATCATCAGGATGTACTTCTACTTGCCAGTAGCCACTTTTTAAATCTAGGGTAGAAAACCATTTAGCACCTGATAGAGTGTTTAGTGTATCATCTATTCGTGGCAACGGATAACTGTCTTTTTGTGTAACCTGGTTTAATCTTCTGTAGTCTACACAAAAGCGAGTGGATCCATCTTTCTTAGTTACTAAGACTACTGGTGAACACCAGGAGCCCGAAGCTTCTTTGATAATATCAGCATTTATCATGTCTTGTATTATGTTTTCAACTTCTTTTTGTCTAGCAAATGGCAATCTCCATGGCGCTTGACGAATTGGTCTTGCATCTCCAGTATAAATTCTATGTTGAACTAAACTAGTACGCCCTGTAGATATCTCGGATTCAAAAATGTCGTAGTTTTCATTAATAAATTCGTTAATTTTGTTTAATTCTTTAGTTGTTAAATGGTCAACATTTTTGATTAGTTGTTTCACTAGGCCAGCGTCAACTGGGTTACTGGAAGCTGTATTCTTTTTCAAATATTTTTCGCACTTGCTTATTTTTTCTATTGGTGTACAGAATGCTATTTGTTGTTCTTTATTCAATTTAAAAAGCTTTTTAGACAAATTAGCAATCCTTACTGGAATCATCTCATCTACATTAATGAGGCATCTGGCTATCAAAATTCCATCACTAACTAGTTCATCGCTTTCCACAACGCCGAAATGTAGACCTTCAGGTTTTTGACTCAGTCTCGCCAGGATGATACTTTCAGAATTTTGAGGAATTTCGGTATCCTCGCTCACTATAACTCTTACTTGAGGTACGGATTCTTCCAAATTTAGGACAATTTCTTCATTTTCAATTAACAAAATTTTATTTTGAAGATCTGTGATAAATTTGTTCTGCATAATATCCATCCCAAGAACGCATTCGTCTTTAATATCGGCTACAAGGAAAATGTGTTTTATCAAGGTGTTACCAATCTGTATGGTTGCCGTTATCTCTTCATGAATTGGAATAGTGTGGCTTGAAGCTATTTCAAGAACTAAGTTTGTTTTAGTGGGTTGTAGTTTTTCATTCAGAAATCCGGTTCGAATAAAGGATCTGGTTGCACCGGTATCAATATTAAAGGTGCATTTTTGATTCTCAACGTAGCCCTTAAGTAATAAATTCTGTTCATTTTTATGTAAAGTGTAAGTGCGAATTTGGGGACTTCTGGATGTCGATCTAGGCGACCTTCTAGCCTCATTCTTTGGATGTTCTCTCCTTGTTTGGGATCGGCTTCTGCAATTGTTTTGAAAATGTCCTATTCTCCCGCAATTAAAACATCTTCTGTTTTCATTTCGAGGTTTTTGTTGAAGATTTTGCAGTACGTTTAAAATTTGGGATAAAATAGGTTGTTGGTTATCTGCGGTTGTGATTTCTTCATTTTCTTGAAATTTTATTTCTCTTAATTTTGGGCGAGATCTGGAAATGCTTTTTGCCGCTTCATACTCCTTGGCTGAGACTAGTGCTCCATTTAGCGATTTATGATGTTGTAATCGGAGAGCTTGTTGTATTTCAACATCCTGTAGTCTGCAATTGTTTTAAAAATGTGCTATTCTCCCGCAATTAAAACATCTTCTGTTTTTATTTCGAGGTTTTTGTTGAAGATTTTGCAGTACGTTTAAAATTTGGGATAAAATAGGTTGTTGGTTATCTGCGGTTGTGATTTCTTCATTTTCTTGAAATTTTATTTCTCTTAATTTTGGGCGAGATCTGGAAATGCTTTTTGCCGCTTCATACTCCTGGGCTGAGACTAGTGCTCCATTTAGCGATTTGTGATGTTGTAATCGGAGAGCTTGTTTTATTTCAACATCCTGTAGTCCATCTATGAATGCCTGTATTCCAATTTGTTCCAGAAAATCTTTAGGTGCCTGAGGGTATGCCAAGTGCAATAGTCTTTTAATGTCGGCTTCAAATTCTTGCTGGCTTTCGTTACGTTTTTGATATCGAATTTTTAGCTGACTTTGGAATACCCGCTTTAGATGCTGCTGGTCATATCTTGTCTCTAAAGCTTCAACGGGAGAGGTATAACTGCGTGCATCTTGGGGAAGGAATTGCAAAACGGTTGCTGCCTGTCCTCGAAGCGACACCACCAAAAAAGCTGCCATTTCTTTTTCATTCCAGCCATTTGCTCTAGCTGCAGCTTCAAATTGAAAACGATAAGTTTCCCATGCTGTCTGACCATCGAATGTGGGTGGTTTTAAAAATTTACTAGTTCTAATTGTACCTGGTTCAATTATGGAAGGTGATGAAGCTGTTTGTTTAGATTGGCATAAATCTTTCGTAACAATATTCTTACACTTATCACTAAAAACTAAAACACGTTTCCGCGTTAAAATTATTCAAACTCGATACAACTATTCAGACTGACCTCAAAATGGAAAGGTCCTCTGTATATATATATATATATATATATATATATATATATATATATATATATATATATATATAAAATAGCCGTTATTCCAGAGTTCCGTAGAATCTCGGCCGGCGACCCTTGAACTCTCTCGAACAAAATGGAACGCCAGACAGGATTCTAGCGGGTCGGGGAATATACTAGAAAACACAAGTTAGAATAACAAAATGTTTACAGGCTAAACGTGAGTCATATTTATTGTAACAATATAAAGGTGGCAATAAGTATTAATTTGTTTTTAAAAGATTTTCCTATTAAGTCGACACATAAAATAGAAGAAAATATTTTGCTAGTTGTTTTTTTAATGTTTTTGAATGTATTTCCATTTTATACACCCCGTAATAAATTAACCACTAATCAGTTTAGCAGTTTAATAAATATTTATCATTCTCTTTTTTAGCTTGCAACATATAAACATTTATAATAAATATATTATACATATTATGTCATTGACTCTGCAATCGATGCATGTACATATATAAATAAATAAATTATAATAAGCTAACTAAATTTAGTTGTTTCGTTTACAATATAAACGACTCATAAATAATTCAAATTTTAAACCATTTGAAAGTTAAAGCAAAATATAACAAAATAAAACAACGTTTGGTATTTTGTCTAATTTGGTTTGATATAATGTTGCAGATTTTTTGTTCTTAATTTACAGCCAATTTTGTTAACTGATTTTACACCAAATTGTTATGTAGAAATCTAATTAACAAAACCCATTCATGAACTTTTTTAATAGCAGCAAAATTCCACAATAGTATATTCTACAATGAACCAGGATTAGTCCTCATTTACTATTAGTATGAAAGTTTTTAGAGTCAATACTCTAAATATAACGTAATATAACGTTTTAGACTTACTTCGTTAAAATTAGGCTATCCAACAATTTGGTGAATGTCATAAACATTAACTAATACATTCACACAACACGAGACAAAGGACAAACAGTTTAAAAATTATTGTAAAATTGAAGAAGCTACATATTGGGTGACAGCAGGAGTGAGAATGGCTCCTGGTCTTAACAGAAACATATATATATATATATATATATATATATATATATATATATATATATATATATATATATATATATATATATGTATATATATATATATATATATATATATATATATATATATATATATGTATAATACATATACAGTGTGTCCGTAAAGTATGGAATAAACTCGATATTTCCTAAATGAAAAGCCTTTTTAAAAAAATCTAAAACACGTCGATTTTTAAATTTAATATTCTACATTTTACTGGTAATTTAAACGGGCCAGCATACCTTCAGTTTTTAAGTGGGTATCTCGTACCTAGTTTAGTTAATTTATTCCCCAACAACATTTAAAGAATGTTGTTTATAAAACAAAACCTGCAAATATTGGAGACTTAAAAACAAGAATTCGTAAAGAAATAAACAATATTTCTCAAGAAAGCATAAACAAGGTTCTACAAGAATTTGTACAACGTTTGGGTTACTCTCAAATAGAACAAGGGCTACAATTCGAACATTTAAGATTAAGTCATGTAATAATTACTGGATTACTTTCAAGTTATTTAATATAATTTATTTATAATTTATAAATATTATAAATCAATAAAAATTAATTTTCTAAGATCATATCTTTCAAATTATATCCGTTAGACCCCCTGTATTATACTTTCTTGAAATCAGCTTATTTTTAGCAATCTAAAAATGTCCTAAAATACAGGGTGTTAAGTTTAAAAAAGAGACGATGACGTCATCACTGTAATGTGTATCACCTTGTATAATGAAATTTTATTGTAAAATGTAGAACATTAAATTTAAAAATCGACGTGTTTTAATTTTTTTTAAAAAGGCTTTTCATTTAGAAAATATCGAATGTATTCCATACTTAACGGACACACTGTATATATACATCAGAAACATTTAAAAAATATATCAAAACTTTTTACTTCTAGAATTGAAGACATCAAAATTTCCTTCAAGTCACACAACACTTTAGGTTCCTTTATAATCAACGCCAAAGATAGGATGAACACTCTTGACAAAAGTGGTATTTATAAATTAAAATCTGATAATTGTGATGTCTTTTATGTAGGTAGAATCATTCGAAAGTTATCTACTAGAATCACAGAACATTTGAAAAGACCAAACTCTTCAAGTTTTGGTCACCATTCATTATCCAGTAAACATAATTTTAATATCAATACTGGTTCATCTATTTTACATGACATTAGTAGAAAGAAGAACTACATGGAGTTGGATTTGGACTATTTGGAGTTGGAGGGAAACAAATGAAAACTGACTGTCTTAATACTGAAAATTAATTTAAATTGTACTAAATTTAAACCTAAATTTAAAACCTTATTGCAGCTTCACCTCGTAGGGGACCCAGCTCGACTGTTTAGACTTCCTGCACTGAGTATACCCATTAAGGGATTATTAATTTCATATTTTGATTAATATTACTATTTCATTTTTCAATAACTTGCAAAAGAAGCTTGTTCAGGATCAGTTTATCTATAGTTGGAGTTGATTACACTCTCCATATCTCTTCGTAATTTAGATATACCATCTTCACAGTTGTATATTTCAACATATCCCACTGTTGGTCAGTTGGTCTTATGTAATGGTTTGACATTTTAATTTTATGGTTCTCCCATTGACTGTGAGTTCAACTGAACTATTGGTGTTATACCACATGTATACACTTTGTTTTCAATTTTGATTTTTAATTCTAAGTATTTTTCATACTTTCAGAGTTCGATTTCTTCTTTTCTACAGTATTGGTAGTTCTTGGTAGACCTTTTTATTGTAGCCAACCACTCACTATCGAATAGATTGTTTAGTCTATTTCTTACATTCACACTCTATGTCCACTTCATGTGCCCCCAAACTAACACCCAAATTATTACTGACAGGTTTGAGTGTAAGATCTGGATTATGCAGTCTACATAAAGTAATCTATATAGTTTATATTTCATCAGTTGACTTCCTATAGTAGTGTCAGTTGAACCCTTGGTCAATGTTCAGTTTCATAGAATTTTGAAATGTGCAGATCACATCACCATGATTGTGACTACCCATCCAAGTTGTCATATATGTCAGACGCCACTTTAACATTTCCGTTAAGACGAGGAGCCCTTCTCACTCCTGCTGTCACTTCTACTTAGATGATAAACATCCACGCTGAGTATCTCGAGGTGTTTACGATATTATCAAGAACTATGAGAGGTTTTTAGGATAGTTTGTAATTCTTAAGTTAGTATAGTCTTATACCCTAAACTGTTAACATCTAAATAAATTTGTGCATTTCATTCAGAGTTACGTTATTTAATTCTCCAACGAACACATATCATTTTATAGAGAATAAAAGTAGCGCAGTCAGTAGAATTTCCAATTAGAAAAAGTAAAGCCTTTTTTTAATCGATTTTAAGGAGATCAAGATAAAAATAGGTGAAAAATTTTACGGGAGGCCTACGTTCAGCAGTGGACAAATATAGGCTAATTGATAATGATGATGATGATGATATTCAGCAGTGGGCTTTTATTTTATCCTTCTGTAGTGTCTTGTTGCTTTGGGCTGACACCGCTTTGGCCCCACTCGGGTTTAGATCCACATATTTATTAAAAAAGGCAGATATTACTTTTTATTTTAATACAAACTTTTAACGTATTTACAATTGGGATAGGTCGCGGCTTGCGACCTCACATAACGACTGTCAGCGGAATGTTTTGAATTAATTGTTAATTGAAAATAGAACGCTTTTAAGTATACGATGTCCAAGGTCTGCTTACAATTATCGTAACATGAAATATAATAATTATTTTACTAATATCACGTTCTCGGTGTTAACCTAATTTTAATCCAAAACGTAAGTAAATAATTGAAGGGCTTAATGTGAAACAATGGCAAGCCTCAAAAAGGTAAAAGTGAGATGAAATATTTGACTTTGAGTGTTAAAAATAATATTATAAAATCCAGTAACAACGTTTGTTGTTTTAGTTTAGATATATACGTTGGCGAACGATAAAATTACTCCAAACTTGGGGAAAACAGTCCTTATTAAAAAAAAATGTGGCTTGTTACATTATTACGAGTACATTAATAATAAATATCCAAAATCTACCAGTTCGGCGACCTCATCAGCAACATCAGAGCTGACATCTTTTCGTTAAACTATTGTAGAAAGGATGATACACTGAAGGTATGTAGGGTAATAATGATCTCACATTTTCGAGTTTCTTTTTGCAATCCGAATGGTCTTAATATACTTCTGTTGTAAATCAGATACAGAAAGCACATTTGGACGTCTCTTCTTGACAACAGGGTTATAGGTACCATTCGCAGAATGCTTAACGTAAAATGCTTTTCTGTTATCACTCTTGAATAAAAAGGAAAGAACATTGGAAAAATCCAAAGATTGCTGGTCATCAGTGCAACTACTCTTTTTAATGTTCTCTAAGAGTGGTTGTACATTGAGGAAATCTTTCTGCTTCGTAAAAGTTAAGTTGAAGAGCTTCTTTTTATTAGATTCCTTTATAATTTTATGTCACTCCTCAGGAGAGTACAAAGTGGAGCATACTTTCTATGTCGTTTTTCTATAAGAGCAAAATCCCTGTCAGAGGGAAGGTGTGTCCGCAGACTAAAAAATGGTGTGTAATAGACTTAAACTTTTGTTCCTTTACT
Organism: Diabrotica undecimpunctata; assembly: GCF_040954645.1. NCBI lineage: Eukaryota > Metazoa > Arthropoda > Insecta > Coleoptera > Chrysomelidae > Diabrotica > Diabrotica undecimpunctata. The sequence goes on from NC_092803.1 coordinate 147,427,784, forward strand.
AGCTGGAACCATAAAGACATTAAAAGCCAGTTTTTGTTTTGCCCGAAACAATTATCAGTAAAGAAAACGAGATGTTCTATCTCACCTATCTTTGAGCTCAGAAATTTGATGAGGATTGATGCAATTTCATCACTTTCTCTTTTTGCAACGCTTTCCGTCCAGACAAACATATTGTTATGAGTTGATTAATTCTTCTTATTTATTGTTTTCATTTATTTTTAAAGGTTCTATTTATAACACTTATAAATTTATTAAAGTCTTTATTACTAATTTATTTACAAGAACAATTATACAATTCATTGTAATACGGCGTTACATTTTAATTTACGCGGCGCGATCTTCAAAATTAACTGTCTTCTCTCCAACAAAATTCCTCTTTAAATATAAAACACAGTTATTCGAGAATGCGGTGGTTTATCATCGAAGACCCCAGACTGGTTTTTATCCGGCCTGCTTGGAGATTTCGAGTCGCGGGTGACTCATCATAATTCAGGTCTAGAGGTTTCTTCCGGCAGGTAAACAAGCACCGAAATGACTAGAACAAAAAAAGAATTAGTCATAATATATTTACAGTTTTAAACGCCATAATTATCGTAACAATATAACTAGCGTCTTTCGTACAATCATGGATTACTAGATTATGCATCCATATTTGCCTGCAATAAAATGCAGGATCAGTGGTTAATTTGGGAATCGGTAACGCTTGCTGCAAGTCAAACGATATAACACATGTCTTCTTCATCAATTTTAGACTGGCTGTTTCGCTCTTCGGTAATTATTGCATTGCCTGAGCTTTACATTTGTGCAAATTAAGTCTTGTTGTTAATTCGCTATAATCTTCTTTTTTCTGATTTTGCTGACTCTATTTGGATATTAATTTCGTCGCATGTCTTTCAAGTGTCTGACTTTGGCAACTTAAATCGATTATACTCGGTACAGAATATCTTACGGTAAGTATGCTCCTTAACTGGTTCAATTCCCGCTTCTTTACACCAAGGGACATATCGATCCGAATAGAGACTGGCTTTACTCATGTTATGGTCCAGGTAAACCGTATTCATGTTCTCTTGTCGACTGTAGTGACTTTAACACTTTGGAGTCGAATGTATGTAGTTTTAATCACTTAGTATTTCCAAATCAGATATTTTGTTTACACGTTTTGTATGCTTTCCTCGGTTGTCTCTTTCGGGCACTAGATTTCCTTCTATCTTCTTGCGAATAATGTTATTTACTCTGCCCTTAGAAGCTTGAAGTCCTGGATATTTTAAAATTCTGTTCTACTGACACGTGTAGTTTCACCATTAACATTGATGGAGTAGACTGCATTGCTCTTTTTATGCGATTCTTGATGTTTTTGCTTCTTTCGGTAGAACCTTTTCTTCTTAACAACATCTGAACATCCAAATAATATTTTGCAACTCTCATGAACTAAGGTTCCAAAACTCGTTAAAAATTTTGCTCCCGTGGCCCTGAAGCTTTTCCTCCACACTTCTTAGTGCAACTGCAAGGCAGTCCCAATTCTCGAACAGGCACATTTTTTTTCGTTTTATCGCTTACATATGGTTGCCCTAAATTTCGTCAAATTTTTCTTTTTGATCTTGAATAACAGTGTTTATTTCTTTGTATCCATCGACTTGTTGGAGTTTTGTCGGGTGTGTTTGATTTTGTCCTCTTTCTTGACGGACTTTGTTCATTATCCTACAACAAAAAATAATATAACAAGCCATTTCACAAGCCACTACAATCATACTTTAATCTTGAATGGTAATAATGTGACGTGACAAGCCACATTTAACAAAAATATTACACACCGCTGTATTTTCATTACTTAAGTCACTTCTAGATTTTATATAGTCAGGATCACGGTCACTGTCATCAAACGTCGACTCAACTTCAGTATTTTTCTTGCTAGAATCGTCAAAACTCAGAGAAATATCCGAATCGCTTCCGCCTATGTTTGCCATTTTGATGTGGCTTGTCATTATGTCAAGTAGATACTAAGATAAATTAGACCTATGCAATAGTGTTACCATAGGTTTATCGCGCCATCTATTAACGAAGGGCTGAAATAAATTTTTAGTGGCTTGTGGCTTGTGATACTATTACTTTAACCGAGGATAGCATCAACTCTTTTTGAACTCATGTGTTTCTTGTCATTGTTTCACATAAAGCCCTTCAATTGAATTTAAAACTCTATTACGAATTATTAATATAACTTACGGCTTTGTTTTTCTTATCTTAGATCTCCCAGCTAAAAAATGAAATAAATGTGAGCGAATATTTCCCTTTTTTTTTAGTCTGCTTATTTTAACCTTGACATTACATAATTAATATTACCAACCAATAGCGTTCTTTTTCACCTCTTTTGTGCACTTGACCAATTGGCACTACGTTTATCGTTATCTTTTTTTGATCAGTAGATAGTTTAATATACTCTTATGAATAACTAATTGACTAGTATTGACTTAATTTTAATACGAAACGCAGGTATATATCTTAAGTTCTCGTCTATGAACTAGGCTTTGATTGGTCAAAGTTGTCAGTGAAAATGTCATAACTGGTGTTCCTAAAAAATTTGGCTATTTCCAAATTCAAAGTATGGTCTAAAAATGTACGGGGATTGCAAAACTTATTACATTTGTGGAGTTTTCACATCGTGTTGAAGATCTTTCTCTTGGTCCTTAGCCTTCTACCTCTTCCTCTACTACCAAAAGTTCCATGGTCCCCGTTGTTCTACCTATGTGGCCGAACTTAATTAGGTATGCTCGGTTTACTTTTTTTAATAGCTCGTCTTTTATATGAAACTGTACCAAACCTGACAGGTTGATTCTATGTTTTGTCTAGGACATGCTTAGAAGTCTTCAATAGAATTACATTTTAAAGGCTTGGATCTTACTTCTATCGATTTTTGAGAGTCCATATTTCAGCTGCGTACGTACCAATGGGAAAAATAAAGGCATTGACCAATATGAACTTAGTATTCTTTATTATTGTTCGGTCTTTCCATATTTTAATTAATTTAACTATTAAGGTTCTGACCATTGCTACACTTGATTTCAGAGGAGCAATCGCCATTGCTGGTTATCAGTGAGCTTAAGTATACAAATCTGTCTACCTCTTCGAAATTTTTCTACCTCTGTAAATTATTATTGTATCACTTGTAACGTAGTTAATCTAAAATGTACAATAGACCAATCATTTTATTACGACTGGTGTAAAGCAAACGGCTTTTTGAAAGAAAAAAAACGAATGTGCTAGCCGGCGGCCTTAATTGATAAGTATTGTAGTTCAGTATATTAGGAGTGATGAGACATCTAGGATACAATTGTGGTAGTACAAATATCACCGTATGATAAACAGAAGAAGATTTGGTTGTTAGGTTGGTGATTAGCTTGTGCTTAAAGTGAAAAATACCAGGACACATATAGTAGCCGTTTGGTGTGCGAATTTGTATCAGCGATGCACGAGTGTCTGAAGACGTAGGGATAACAACTTAAGAAAGGCAGACGATATATTTAATAAATATTAAGCTTCTTGCTATAAGTGCTAAGCGCTATAACGAATTAATGCAGCAATAGTGGACTAAAAATAAATGCATAGATAACACAAATAATGACTGCCAAAATCAATCTAAATTAGCAAGATACACGTGTAAATAAGCGAATATATATATATATATATATATATATATATATATATATATATATATATATATATATATATATATATATATATATATATAATATATATATATATAATATATAAATATATATATATATATATATATATAATATATATATATATATATATATATATATATATATATATTTAATAGATCATGAATAATAGCAAGCTGAAGAAGATCTGAATAAATTGGATATTTCTGTAAAGATTTACAAAAAGATGTTACCACATAATTGGATGCAGTCAGATGTAGAAATTAGTAGTGCAACAAACTTTATTGCTAATCTGTTTAAATAATTTATTTCCAATACAACTGATTTAAGTGAAGACGAAATTATTCCCACGTCGAAAACATATCACGCAATGACACTAATTATCAACGGTAAGATAAGAACCGGAATTATAGTGTTTTTGACAATTACTTATGAACATTTTAATCACGTTTTGAATATGTGTCAGTTTGTGGGTTTGTTTACGGTACCCCAAAGTACCTTTTTTATGAAAATGCATCCAGTTGATTATTTATATAACAAAACTATCAAAATGACAATATATGAAAAATTCCGTTAAGATCTTATATATATTAAAATTTGAAATTTGGTTAAGTAAATGGATAAAATAGCAACAGAAAATCTCATTTTGTTACAGTTTTTATGAATAATACGACTTTTGATCCAAAATACAACAACAATGATGATAATTTTGATGAAAAATGTGAAACATTCAATTTTTTAGATAATGTCTGGGAAACTGATTTTAATCAAAGATGGAACTATAAATCTAATTAATATAATATAACTCAATGGTTACTGGCAAAAGCCATTGTACGACAACACTTGCCCCTTACCAACCCGACCTGAGGCAGCGTGGTAAGGTATGCCTCGCGACCCCTTATGAATAAAGGAAAAAGAAAGCCACGGCCCTCATTCTCCGTAGGCCCAACTGACCCCGAGATGGGTAGTTCTCGGGAACCAGTCAGGAGGGCAGAGGGTGCTAAGAATCTGCGGAGTCTAAACCACTACCCAGCCAGATCAACAACACTATACGTAGCGACCTATAACTGCAGGTCGTTAGCGAACCAGGCAAGACTCATAGAGTTAGAAAATGAAGCAGTCAATATTAAATGGGATGTCATCGGAATAAGCGAAGTAAGACGAAAGGACGAAGAGTTAATAGAACTTGAATCGGGCAACATCCTCTATCACAAAGGAACAGAAAATGGACGAACAAGTGGAGTGGGGTTCCTAATTAATAAGAAATGGAAGGATAGGATAATCGACATAGCAAGCACCTCAGACAGAGTAGCTAGTCTAAGTCTAAGACTATCCAGAAGATACACCATCCAAATTGTGCAAGTATATGCACCAACCATATCCCACTCCAATGAGGAAATAGAGGAATTCTACAATGAAATAACTGAGGTGCTTAACAAGAACAAAAGCCAATTTAAGTATCTAGTCGGGGACTTTAATGCCAAAGTGGGTAAACAATCAAATCAAGAACAATGTGTCGGCAACTTTGGCATTGGAGAAAGAAATGAAAGGGGAGAGAGACTGGTTCAATACGCACATTACCAGAACCTCTCAATCGCCAATACCTATTTTAAGAAGAACCTCAATAGGAAATGGACATGGTTAGCTCCCAATGCAACTACCAAGAACGAAATAGATTTCATCCTAACTAATAAGCTGAAAACCATAAAGGATGTAAGTGTGCTCAACAAATTCCGAACAGGTAGCGATCACAGACTAATTAGATCTCGGGTCGTTCTAAACACTAAACTAGAAAGAATGAAATTACTCCAGAAACCAACTGCAGGGGTAAATATCACTAACCTAAGCAACAACTCGGAACGCTATCAAAATTTAATTCAAGAAAAATTACAAGACCCAACGAATAGCACACACTTAATGGAAACAATCTTAAATTGCGCCAAAGAAGTTGGAGGATCACAAGCACACAACAGCAATAGAAAACTTTCAGATGAAACAACAGCTCTCCTGAAACAACGAAGAGAAATGAAAATCAACTCCAATATTAATAGAATTGAATATACCGAACTGTGCAAAGTAATACGGAAAAAAATCGCAGAAGATATAAAAACCTACAATGAACGACTTGTACAAAATACAATCGAAAACCATAAAAACTATAGGAAAACCAAGAGGAAGTTGGCAATCGGTAGAAAGCAAATAATAGCATTGGGAAACAACAACGAAAGGATCACAAATAGGGATGAAATAATAAAACATGTAACCGAATTCTATGAGGGTCTATATAAAGCTCCGGAAGCACAAGAAATAGGCGAAGAAGAAATTGCGGTTCAAGAAGATGTACCAGATGTTCTCGTGGATGAGGTAGAGGCAGCTCTTAAGAGCACGAAGAACGGCAAGGCAGCCGGTAATGACGGTGTTACAGCCGAACTTCTAAAGATTGCTGGTCAAACAACTTGGAAAATCCTAGCAAAAATATACACAGACTGCCTAAAATCGAGACATATTCCAAAAAAGTGGAATTCAGCCAACATAATCCTTATTCACAAGAAAGGTAGCAAGGAAGACATTAGAAATTATAGACCGATCAGCTTGCTACCTGTGATATACAAGGTATTCACCAAAATCATTAACAACAGAATACAGAACACACTTGACGCTGCACAACCCCGAGAGCAAGCAGGCTTTAGAAGTGGCTTCAGCACAATGGATCATATTCAAACATTAAGGGAAGTAATGAGCAGAACAAAAGAATATGATCTACCACTGGCGCTAGCATTCATAGACTTCGAGAAAGCATTTGACTCCGTATACCCAAGAGCAGTCATAGAAGCTCTTGTCGACCAAGGAGTAGATAAACCATATGTCGAAACGCTAGCAAATATATACAAAGAGGCCACAGCTAGAGTAAGCATATATGAAAATACCCCAGAATTTCCCACTCAGAAAGGAGTCCGACAAGGAGACACCATATCCCCTAAGCTCTTCAATGCAACCTTAGAAAATATCTTCCGGAAATTAGACTGGAACAACCAAGGTCTATGTATAGATGGAGAATACCTAAACCATCTTAGATTCGCTGATGACATCATTCTAATTGCTAGAAGTCCTGAAGAATTACAACTGCAAATTAATGACCTTAATACAGCCAGCAATGAGGTAGGCCTAAAAATGAACCTAGCAAAGACTAAAATAATGTGCAATGATCTGATCGCCAACGTGGAAATAAAAATTAATGAAACCTCGCTAGAAGTAGTAGATGAATACATATACCTGGGACAGCTCATACATAAATCGGGATCACTACTTCCGGAAATCAACAGACGAATAAAACAAGCGTGGTCAGCATTCGGACGAAATTCCATAGTCTTCAAGTCCAAAATGCCACTATACCTCAAGAAGAGAGTATTTGATCAATGCATATTACCCGTCTTGACATATGGATGTGAAACTTGGATATTAAAGAGAGAAATAACGTCGAAACTCCAAGTAACTCAAAGAGCAATGGAAAGATGTATGCTAGGGATAACAAAGAGGGATCGTAAAAGAATTGAATGGATACGGAGGCAAACCCAGGTGACTGATGTAATCCAAAGAATAAAATCCCTGAAATGGCAATGGGCAGGACATATGGCAAGAAGAACAGATAACAGATGGACCACTAGAACAACTATGTGGTACCCCAGGAACGCTAAGAGACCAAAGGGGCGCCCAAATCTCAGATGGGATTACGATATTAGAAAATTAACAGGAACAACGTGGTCTCGAATAGCACAAGATAGAAAAATATGGGCGCAAATGAGCGCAAATTATTAGAACAACGTATAACTAAGACATCGTCGAATAATAATAAGAACATAAAATAACATTGAAATAAGGGAGGCTGCACCGTAATTGGAAACGGTTGATAAAGCTGCACATGATGATGATGATGATATATACATATATATATATATATATATATATATATATATATATATATATATATATATATATATATATATATATATATATATATATATATATATATATATCGCTGTAACGTAAGACTTACAAGCTTCAGAGTCGCACTCTAGAATTTTACAAACAAATAATATGAACATTTGATGATAATAACTTGGCTGCTGAATATAATCCACTTTATTATGCGATTGAAGTACAAGGATGAATAAAAAATGCTATATCAGCCTTTCAATGAATATCAAGACTCATGGATGTTGGATATCAGTTGTTAAAGAAAAAGTGGTACAGTAGGCGGTACTGTAAACTAGCGCAAAGATTCATTCTGTTTTATGTACTTTTAAGTTTTAAATATTATTTTTAAAATTAAATAAAATAATTTTCTTCTGCACTTTTTTTACAACCATCGATTTACAAAATGTATTGAAGTTATACTTCTATACGCGCGTTCGACGTTAGAAATTTGTACGGGGGTTAATCTGCAAAACCATTACATATGTAAGATATAGGTAAGAGAGAGACAGAAGATATATTTTCTCTCTCTCTTATTCTCTCGCGAGAATGTACCTGTGACCAAGAACTGTCAATTTTGAAATACGGTACTATTAAGTCTAATTCGCAAATTTTTTGCGTGTTTTGTTGATACGCTGGTATATGTGAGTTCCCAATACGAATTTTATTTTTGAAATATTTAAAAACCCCATGTAAATCTTATTAAATATATGAAATATACGCAAAAATGCGAAATTTTACATTAAACATAATCCGAGGTGTGGGTTTTTTATTTTTATCTTCCACAAACATTTTTTGAAAATATACTTCTATACCTATTCGACGTTAGAAATTTGTACATGAGTGAATCGGCAAAATCATTACATATGTAAGGTATAGGTTAGAGAGAGACAGAAGATATAATTTCTCTCTCTTTCTCTCTCGAGAATAAAAATGTTCCTTTTGTAAATATATTTAATATTTATTAATATTATTATTTTTTTATTAATATTATTATCATGGTAAATTAAACATATACGTAAGTAAGTTATGTATATTGTCATTTTTTAATACTTATGAATATTGCACTTTAATTTGTATTGTATTATTATATTGAATTATGTTGCAGTGTATTGTAATGTATTTTAATATACATAACAAAATAAACAATAAATTTTACTTTAGAGTATGCGTAATCAATTTTTTTTGCATTCAACTCCTTTCATACATATATGAAAATAAAAATATACATTTTCATCAAAATATTGATTCAATCCTTCTTTTACTATATTCCTATTACAGGTCAAATGTTGTTTATATACAGCAAACGATGCACCATATACCTATATACCTAATTCTGTTTCTCTTTCTGCTCTCTCTTACCTATAGCATTACATATGTAATAATTGTGCAGATTGACTCCCATATAAATTTGTAAAGGCGAACGTGTTTATAGAAGTATAACTTCTACCGGCAGACCCAGTGGACTGCCACACCCGTTTTGTTTTTATTTATTTTAACAATTTTTTGTACATTTGGTAATGGTTGCACTTAGTTTCTAGTTATTATAAGAGGGTAAAATATTTAATATATCGAAACTGGAGAATCTATCAATTATGCGCTTTACTAAAAGTGTCCTTAATCAAATAATTTTGGCCTTTTATATGTACAAAAATTTGCAATAAAGAATCGGCAGGGCATAATAGGAACAGATGGCTTTTTCAAAACATTTCCTAAATGGAGGTTACTACCGTTCAAAAATTTTAATACGAAAAACAGGTACAACATTGCAAGCCGTAGAATATAATGAAATTTATCAGTTATTTGCGTATTATTTGTAGTTAGATTGTTATACAGTGTGTAAAAGCCAAATGGAATAAATTCATTATTTAGGTTACTGTACATATTTATAAAAAATCCCGAAACACGTCCAATTTAAATTATAACTTGACATTCTTTAACGTGAAAATGCAACCCCTACCTTCAACCCCCTTAGAATGACAGGTACAACCCCCAATTTTTAAAATAGGAAGTATAGGCTTGTGATATATCGTTTGAAAGGTCTTTTCATTCTCCATTCAAAAATGTTGTCGCTTTCAAGTTTAATAAGATTAATTAAGATAAAATAAATTAAAATCGTGTGGATACCGAAATTCGCTAAAATATACTCAAAACTTATTTCCCGTTTAGGTCTTGATAATGAGAAAGTGAACAAAAACCATAGCAATGTGGTTTTTAGATGGTAACCATTAAAAAACTTTAAAGAATTTCCGTGGTAACGTTATTTTAACACGCATTTGTAAATTGTTTTATTTAAGTTGTCAGTATTTTAATTTAAGTAAAAAGTTCGTTCAATTCAATTCTGAAAAATGGTTAGATTAACGGAAATGCATAAAATACCAGTTTTACAAATGATTGGTTACGGAGATAATACCCGAACAGAAAAGGAAGTAACTCGCCTATTTCATGAGAAATTTCCTAATTTACCGCCTATATCCCAAGGAACAATAAGTAAAATAGAGAATCAGTTTCGCGAGTTTGGTCATGTAAGGCAGATAAAAGAAGCAGTTGCCAATGCACTGAGTGATGAACTCAAATTAGATGTGTTGCTTAAGTTTCAGGAAAATCCACATACATCGAGTAGACAGGCATCCACTACATTCAATGCTAGCCATACATCGATAGTAAACATATTAAAAGAAAATAAATTGCATCCCTATAAGATGATACCTACTCAGGAGCTCATGGAAGACGATTTTGATAGGAGAACTTTTTTTTGTGAGCAAATTATGGACATGTTGGATAACAATATTATCCAATTAGAAGAAGTTATGTTTTCTGATGAGTGTACTTTTTCACTTAACGGTCATGCTAATCGGCAAAATTGCCGCTACTGGGCCACGGAAAATCCTCACTGGATGAGAGAAGAACACACTCAATACCCTCAAAAGGTTAATGTTTGGGCAGGGATTGTAGGAAACAATATCATTGGTCCCTTTTTCATTGAGGGCAACTTGAATGGCAACAATTATTTGGCACTACTTCAAAATGATGTCATTCCAACGTTGGAAAATTTATATCCTGATCCAGGAGACCCTCAAGTTCCAGCGAATACGATATGGTTTCAGCAGGATGGAGCACCACCACATTACCAACTTAATATCCGGCAGTACCTCGATACAATATTTCCCAATCGGTGGATAGGGAGGCGAGGATCGATTGAATGGCCAGCACGATCACCTGGTCTTACATTATTAGATTTCTTTTTATGGGGATATGTGAAGAGCCATGTGTACAAAACTAAACCTTCTGATTTAAATGACTTAAAAGAACGAATAACGCTTGCGATTAGGTCGATCACTGTTATGTTAAATAATGTTAGAAGACAGTTTTATTTGAGATTAGGATGTTGCCAAGACGTTCCGGGTGAACATTTTGAACATCTACTTCATTCAAATTCATAGTTCTTTTTCGTGTTCTACATTTTATTACGTTTTGCATTACATTTTAGTTTTTGATTGTATTGTAGCGAATTTCGGTAACCACATGATTTTAATTTATTTCATCTTAATTAATCTTATTAAACTTGAAAGCGACAACATTTTTAAATGGAGAATGAAAAGACCTTTCAAACGATATATCACAAGCCTATAGTTCCTATTTTAAAAATTGGGGGGTTGTACCTGTCATTCTAAGGGGGTTGAAGGTAGGGGTTGCATTTTCACGGTAAAGAATGTCAAGTTATAATTTAAATTTGACGTGTTTTGGGATTTTTTATAAATATGTACAGTAACCTAAATAATGAATTTATTCCATTTGGCTTTTACACACTGTATATAGCAAAAATACAGAATTTGGACTTACCACTATGATTTTTATTGAAAACAAGTAGTGGCGAATGTAATTGCTTTAAAGAATTGTTTGGAATCCAAACAAATTTTGCCCATAGGTTACCACACAAATAATAATTTAATAAACCAAGATGATTACTTAATATTGTTTTTTATCTCTTTGTGCCTACATCTCACTTCTTTTACTTTCTTATGGGCATTAAAGGTGGCGTATCTTTCCTAAAAATATTCAATTTCTATGCATTTTGTTGACATCCAGTTTTCTTTAGGGTCCATCATCTCAGGCCTTAAACATTCTTGTTTTTTGCTGTTTTTCGTGAACCCGATATCTACTTCTTGTATCTTTGTTATTTCCACTTTTAGAGAAGTCCATGTTACTTCAACATCTGTATATACCAAGTTCTCTATCGTTTCTGTTTTTTTCTCAACCTTGATACTTATATCTATTTTTCTTGTCACTTTTTCCCTTTTAACTTACAGAAATATTTTTAGTCTAAATTCCATTATAACTGGATTTTGATCCAGTTATAATGGAATCCACAAATTAGAAGATTACTGGAACAAGTAAATTAAACTTCAGAGAGCTTACATGGAATAAAAAATGTGTTTTAAAGCATAAACTTTTGTTTTTCTTATTGAACGATAAAAATTATTAAGCATTTTTACATTCTGAAATTTTTCTCAAAATAGGTCACATACCGTTCTTCAAAAACTTGATTAATTATCATCGAAATCCATTGTGTTTTGATAACAAAAATTACCTGATTGTTCTTGTACAGAAATATATTTGCCAAAATTTATATATAAATATATCGATAACAAACGCATGTAAATACTGATAACGGCGCACAATTTATTTTAAAATTTGCACGGATACTATTTACATATAATTAATTTCTTTTTTCCAATTAGTCTTGAACTTGACCTCTCTATCATTAGAGATATAACACTTTGAAGGAATACCATCGAAGTGTGATGTTTGTTAAAATTCTTAGGTGTTGAGTTTAAATCTAAGTGAACTAACTTAGATTATTAATTGAAAATAACCATTCAGTGACATTTTGCGATTTACCATGGGAAATGGAAAGCTTTTTCAATTCTGTGCTTCCTTATCAGGTAAAGATTATTATATTAAGATTTTCTTGTATACATCTACATATATATATATATATATATATATATATATATACATATATACATATATAATTATATATATACATATATATATATATATTATATATATATATATATATATATATATATATATTATAGTTTTAAGTTTCTGAACCATACTATATTTAATATAAAATTAGTTTTTCTTGGGTTTAGGCTCAATAAATTACATTACATGTGGAAATAGATTTTATTTTCCATAGAAATCAACGTTTCGGCCCCTTGCCTTTGTCCAGATTCTAAAATGTACAATATTAAGAACAAACAGTTATTGTAATATATATATATATATATATATATATATATATATATATATATATATATCATCATCAATGCCCAAAAGTCCTTATTTATTCTTGAAATAATTGAAAATCCAATATTTCAAACTTCTTATGGAAGAAATGCACACAAATTAAAATTGTTTGGAAAGGTTTGTAAAGTCCCCGCCTATTGTGACGACAGCACTCAAATGCAGCTACTTCCCCTTCCAAATCTATAGCTTTTTCGGTTAATACTCTTCTATTCCGGCTTATAATGGCAACAGCATTCGCATATGCGCATATTTGAGTCGATCTGATATTAATACAGCCGTTTATATCTAGTTTTTTGATAATAACTTGATAATATGCCTCTATAATTTTCGGGTTTGTCTTTCCATTGTACTTAGGAAATAGGATTCCTACTTTGCAATCCTCTGGGACGAATTCTAGTGTCCATATACAGCTGATTACTTTATTCCTACATCAAGGAATTACATTATTCCTATACAAGTTATTTCATCTGTGCCAGGTGCTTTTTTATTTTTTATATGTTTTATGACATATATAGTTTATACATGCTGCCATTAGTGTATTAATATCGAATTTATATTCACCTTTTCTGAACCCAAATCTTACCAAGCTCGACATGACTTCATATCAAATCCAAATAATAGATTCATTTTTATCACAAAAACTATAATCGGCTTAAAACAGCTTTGTCGTTTATTAAATGTCAAAATAGTACCATTTTGTTTATTAAAGGAAAAATAAGACTCATTTATTAACGCATAATTCCATTGTTTATTATGATATTTGGCATTCACGAACTCTAATTTTAGAAACGTGAGGATTTTTTTCAGTAAACAGTTCAATTTATTCGGTATAGCTGGCAGTACGATTTCAGAAAGAACAGGAGTACGGTGGATGCGCTGATGGAAGACTTCCGGGAGTTGCGCGGGGTGGGGGTTAACCAGAGGTGGGCAATCCTACTGTGTCCGGAGTCCTGAGTCCGGAATGCTTTCAACATACTAAAATGGAAAGAGTTAATGAATTCTTTACAAGAGAGAAGGTGTCCGAGACACATAAAAAATTTGGTCTTCAACTATCTGTCAGAGAGGAAAATTGTGGTAGAAAAAGGAGTGGTGGTTAACGTGACGGCTGGAGTGCCGCAGGGGTCGGTCCTAGGACCCACGCTGTGAAACTTGGCATATGACAGGGTGGTGAGCCAACAATACGGAGAGGGTGTACTTTCGCATTTGCGGACGACCTCGCTATGCTGGTAGTGGCGCGGGACAGGGAGGACCTTATCTTTGGTGCACAACGTACACGCGACCAAGTCGAGGAGTGGATCAAAATGCATGAGCTATAACTGGCTGGAAAAAGCTTACTTTTTTGGTTATAGATAATTTGCGTCCATTTATTGTACATATTCCTAGCCTGTTTTTATTTCTATATCTGAATCCCACTTATAGTACTACTAAGTATCTGAATTAGTACTACTCCTAAGTATCTGAATTTGTGAATTTGTTCTAATTGGGGGTTTATCGCTATTACTTTAGTTTTTTGAAGATTTATTGTCAATATCATTGCTTCACTTGCTTGATTAACTCTGCCTAGTATATTTTGTACGTCTTCCATTTTTTCTGCTATTAGAACGGTATCGGCTGCATACCTGATTTGGTTCATTTATTTACCGTTTATTTTTATATAAAGTTCGGCACCGTACAGTGCTTGTTGATACATGACACGGCCTTGTCAGGCAGCTCTTTGTTTACGAACGCTTTTAGTAGTGTGGTTAGAATATTTTAAGGTTGCTTCTTGATTTCAATAAAGGTTAATTAATCTAGCTCAATTTTCTATACTTCATACAACAATTGTTCATGCTGGACTCTATCAAAAGCCTTTTGGTATTCGATGCATTTTTAAATGAGTGTTTGAGTCACAAATAGCGTTTCTCTTGTTTTCAAGGCCTTTTTAAATTCGAACTGAGAGTCACTTATGTCTATTTCACATTTTTTATTAATTTGATTTTGTATGATCTTTAAGAATATTTTTAGTAAGTGAATCATTAAGCTAATGAGCCTTAATTCATCGCATTTGCGGGAAATCGGTTTCCTTGCTATAGCTATGAATTCTGAGTTAAGCCGTTTCTTTGGTATTATGCCACTTTAATATATGTTGTTAAAAAATCTATTAGTAATTTTATATTGTTATCATCTATTAGTTTTATTACATCTATTTCTGTTTGGTCTGGTCCACAAGCTTTCCAATTCTTTGCAAATTGTATCGCTTGTTTTGCCTCTATGTTTAGGATTGGGGGTCCTTTCATTTCCCACGTTGACGTCTGTTATAATTAAAGTCTACCATCTACAAAGGATGTTTCGATAAATATCCTCCACACTTAAATTTGTTCGCTTCTTTCCATAATTATTATATTTTTGTTGTCAGTTATAGTGGGTATATTATGTTTCTTGTTATTATTAGAGGTTTCTTTTAATTTTTGTAGAGGTTGAATGTTCGTGAGAAATTACTAGAAGCTTAATATAGGAAAGCTGCAGGTAAATATATGATAACAATTGAAATATTCAATTATTGTTGGACAGTAATGACGAAACAATTAACAGCAGTAAAAACCAGAAGAAAGTAAAAAATATTGACAGAATAAAGGACAAGTGAAGAACCAGTACTTATAAAAAAGCCGATACAATTAGTGGAGGAAAAAACCTAGGGATTTCATTATTCGGTTATAAACACCTGAAGAACAAAGTGATGGATCAAGAATAGAAAAACAATATGTTGACAAGATACCTTAATAATACCATAATGATAAAACCGATGTATTGCCACTAGGATAAAATAAATATAAATAATCATAAGACCAATAATAACGTATTTTATATTTATATTTATATTAATAATAATGATAATAATAATAATAGCGTTTACTGTCCAACAGAATCCATTTATAGGACAAAATACAATACTAAAGTTAAATGAAATATTAATAATTCATAGGTACTAAGTAAATAACACATTTTTCGAGTATTTTACCTTAACATAAAGAAACTACTCAATCACCTAGGTAGATCTCAGCCATCCTAGTAAGCTGCTTTAAACTGCAGTGAAATATGTCGCAGTAAGCACTTAAGGAATTATAATAGTTGCACATGAGAAATAGAGAGGAGAATTTAACATAAGATTAGTTCTAGCTTGTGTATTTGTGAACGTAATCGAATTTCTCACTGAATAAGATGGAACGTTAAAATTTATTTGTCGAAGAATATCAGGGCAGTCAATGAGATTATGTAGTAACTTGTACAGGAATATTAGGGAGGCATTAATATTAAAGACACAGACAAAAAATACAGTGATGAGAACACTAAGAAGAATTATAGAAAATACGCTGGGAGAACAAATAACAAGTAAATACCTTACAAGAAAATACACAAAATAAACTGGATATTGAACAGAAAAAGATGGACTATACATACAAACAGAATTAAAAAAGTCAAACTGATCAAGTTCTTCATCATCATCATTCATCAACAGCGAGTACATATATACTTGGATGTTATCTTCCCTTAAGTGTATCGATTTGATTCTTTAAATATTTTTTGCATGCATCGGTGACTAGCAATTCGTTTAATGTCATCCATACATATAGTTGAGGTCTGTCTTTATTTCAACAAAACACTCAAACCTTTGTTTTCAAAACTTTCATAAAATTTAATATAATATTTTATCTCTACAGCTGTTTCGGCAGACTGCCTTTCTCAAGTGATATATTTTTGAATGTGTTTACAATTTAGGATAGTCTTAGGTTGAGGAGGAGAGGTTTACAATTTATATTACGAAATTGGTCATTCAGAATTATGTCTGTGTTGTTTAATTTGTTAATTTCCATAGATTGTAATAAAGATAGATTTTATTTTGAATGTGAAGAATTTGAAATTGGTCATTTAAAGAATGATTCTGATCTAGAAGGTGAAGTACGTATGTAGAATCTGTTTTTCTATTATTGAAAGCCCTTTTATGTTCTGCTATACGTTTGTTAATGGTTCTACCAGTTTGACCGATGTAAGTTTTTGGGCAGTCGCCACATTTAAGTTTGTATACACCACTGTGTAAGTGCTTTTTATTTTGGCTCTTGTTGTTTTTAATATATTTGCCTAAGTTATTGTTTGTTCTAAAAGCTGGTGATATTCCTTTCTTTTTTATGTGTTTGGCTATTTTTGTTGTAATTTTGCCTGTATATGTAATTGAGCAGAAGGTACTGGGTTTTTTCTCTGGTGGTAGAAATACTAATTTCAGGGCTTTCGTGTGTAGTTTTTGATTTCAAATTTTAATAATTGTTTGTTCGTTGTACCCACCGTTTACTGCTATTTGTTTAATGATATTTATTTATTTTTCAAAGTTGTATTTTGACACTGGAATTTCTATTAATCTATGTAACATCCTATGATAGGCTTCCAGTTTATGTTGTGTAGGATGGGATGATGAATTGTGTAGAGTCGTGTCAGTATTGGTAGGTTTATAAAATACGAAGAACTCATGTCTATTTTTAAGTCTGATGATTTTTAAATCTAAAAAATTATTGGATTAATTTTATTCTGTTTATATTGTAAATTCAGTATAAATATGGAGTGAACTGTTATACGATAAAAATTCGTCAAGTTGTCTGTTAGTTCCTGTAAAACATACCAGTGCAGCAATGGGGTTAGAGAATCACCCATCCTCTAAGCCTATTACTATCAGATATTTTTATGGATCATCTATACTTTGTCTCAGGGCTATAGAGGGTAAGATATGCAATGCTAACCTTATGGAAATTTTCCAAGACGTTGCCAATTTTATGCAGTGAGCGATGGCGTTCTCTATTGTGTATCTTTCTAAATAAACGGAATAAACCAGGAGTTTTCAACAAGTCCTCACGTGCAATTTTATGTAATTTACAAATATCGTTTGCTAATAATTTTACATAATACTATACATTATTTGTTTCTAATAGTAACTTATCAACTTTTATCTTTTATTGGTAGCAGTAGTATAATAAAATGTGCATTAAATAAACATTTGTTTCAAAGTTTAAAATAATTCGTGTAATTTCTACTAACTGCCAAATTTAAAATGTTATTTATGTCCCTGCAGTTCTAATTACTGCCATAATGTGCAGTATTCGTAATTTTGGTTAATATTTACTGCATACTTTCTTCTAAGTTATTTAATAATTAAGAAGCAATTAGAGTAATTCTTGTACAGAATATGTTTAAAAGCTTGATACATCCAAGGCCTTAATTAGTCTTTATTTGTTCTTCGGAGCGCGTAAACATATTCGAGTTACGATTATTTGTACCATCTTGGATGTACTGTTACTGTTTTGTTATTGTTATTATTGGTTGGTGGCTGTTGTTATGATTTTTTGTTGGCAATGAATGTTATTTTCTGTTGTTGGCTATTGTTATATTTGACGCCGAATTTTTACCGCAAAATGGAGGAAATCGTTTAATAGAAACGTGGAAAAGCTCTGAAACTTTCAGAGAAGCAGATACTAATGAATATTATTAATTATCATCTTAATCAGGATAACAACGATTCTGTATCAAGTGTAATTAGGAAAGTGTCAGAAATTAGTGGTGTTTGCAAAAAGAGTCTGTTTCGCATACAACAGGAATATTCATCACCTGCTGGATTACAATCTACAAAGAGCAGGCCCAAAAAGCGAAAGGTTGGTAATTCTCGTGACAACAGGTACGATGAAGTTGTCAGGGGCCAAATTCGTACAATAATTCATCAATTTTTTCGTGACAACATACCACCAACAATAAATACCATATTAGCTGTTGTAAATGTCATAAAAACTTTGCCCAACTTTTCACGGGCCACGCTACATCACTTGCTGAGTGATATGGATTTTGTGTTTATAAAACGTGGCAGAAATTCAATTTTGATTGAAAAACTAGAAATCATCTCGTGGTATCATCTTTATTTACGCGCAATTCATAAATCATGGATAAATATCGGGCACAGTGTGAAAAAGAATGGATTGATAAAACAATAACACCTCATCGCGATGCTTTTGTTTGTGGTCTGAAAAGTCCAACAGCTCGTGGTGCACGGTTCATTTTATTGCACGCAGGATATACCAGTGGATTTGTTGATAGAGCACACGTTTTTGGCAAAGAAAAATACTCAGGACTACCACGACGAAATGGATGAACCGACCTTGGAAGATCGGTTCGAAAATAACTTAATGCTAAATTTGGCAGAAAAAACTGTTGTGGTAATGGACAATGCATGCTATCACAGCAGAAGGTTAGAACAAATTCCCAACAGTTCAATACTAAAAAAAGATATTCAAGAATGGCTTCTGTCAAAGGACCTACTTTTTGAAGAAGACTACTTAAAATGCGAGTTACTTGATGTAGTCAAGGCCTTCAAAGCAAAATATGATAGATGCATAATAGAAGATATTGCCAAAAAGCACAATGTGAAGATTCTGAGGCTCCCACCCTATCACTGTGAACTCAATCCCATCGAAATGGTTTGGAGTGAAGTGAAACGGTATATAGCTGGACGCAACGCGAATTTTAAAGAAGCTGAAATTCGAAATTTAATTACAGCAGCGTACCAGGTCATTACTGCAGAGACATGGGAAAACTACGTAAACCACGTAATAGCAACAGAAAAAAAAATGTGGGAAATTGACAATTTGTTGGATGATTTCGAACCAATTATTATAAATATAATATATATATATATATATATATATATATATATATATATATAAATATAAATAACGGAGTGATAGTGATGACAGTGACGATAATAATGATGATGATGATTGTGAAGCAGAAACTAAATGTGACAGCGATTGCCAGAAAAAGAAACTAAATACAATGGTGTACAATTACGATTACTTACACACGAAATTAAATACAATGACTTCTTTTATTTTCAACTTATTTATTAGTTTATTTTCGGATATTTCTACGTTTTGTTACTGCCAACATATACAGTACGGTTTTTAAAAGTCCTTCTTCCCTTAACTTTTGAACGGAACAATACATAAATAAAATGTTTCTTTATATGTTAGTTTTATTTAATTCGATTTTATTTAAATCTATAAACAAATGGTTTGTATCGCTATCACATACTGTAGAATTAAAAACAAACTGTTTGTGTGACATAAATAAATTTCTTAATTTCTTTTTTATTTTAATTTAACCCAAGTATGTTGTAGCAAATATTATTTATGTTTGAGAACCACTGACAGAAGGAAGCCAGGCAGTGTCGTTAGTGGGCATTAGAACTTAAGCTACCCTCAACACAAAAGATGGATTAGGCTAAGTAGTAAGAAGTGACGTTTATTTTAATACAAGTTTGCAAAGAAGTATGGCATCGATGTTGTGTATTTACCCTGTACAGACTAGTCACTTTGAGACCATCTATAGAGACAAAGATTTTAAAACATTTTATATTGGCTGAGATACTTAAAAGATGTACTGAAATTAAAATATAATGTAAAATGTAATGAAATTAAATCTCAAACTTTCCTCCTGCTTTATTTATTTATTCATGTTCGTGAGAACTAGAAACTAATTCGCGAACGATTTTTGCCATGGTGGATTGATAGGTCGTATAATACAAATTGTAGATTTTTCTTGTCGACTAATTCATCAATATGTCTGCTTTCTATATTGTAGAAAGCACAGTAGGTAAGAAATCGTCTGATTTCTACTATAATTAATTAAAAAACTGTTATTTGACTAATTTTATTAATGCCAAATTGTTAGATTTTAGTTACTAAAAGGTATTTTTTATTATATTAATAAAAAATTGAAGTAACTTAAATATGTATCACTGAGTGACACAAGTGCAGAAAATTGTAGATTAACAACTAAAGGGATTAACTTAACGACCAAAAATTAATGTTTAAATATTAAACACCGTATATATATTCTTCACAAACATAACATTGAGAAAGCAGAATATTTGTTCTCTTTTCTTCCCCGACGACGAAAATGTTATCCTTACAGTAGAGATGTTAAAATAAAGAAAAGAACTTTGGAAAAATACGTTGCTCGGTCAGAAACTAATGAAGGAGACTACATTTCCAGTTCATTTACTATCTAAAGCCTCTTGAACTTAAACTGTTTACTTGAAGTAGTTTATAAAGAAACAGTTAATTCTTTTTATAGCAAGTGGTGTACTTTGTGGCCATGAGTCAAGAGAAGAAGCTGCTTTTAATGCTCTAAATAATTTCGGTGTTTTGTGGAAAATAGAATCAGGAACAATCGGTACAAATTACTGGAAAAACGATTAATTAACTGAATAAAGATTAAAAGCTTAAGTTTGAATAGTATATGTGCTACTTATAGTTGTGGAATCAGGAGCGTTTAATAATATTTATTTCTCAAATTTCATAAATATTTTTCTGATAAAAAAAATATATACCATATTAAAAACTGTTTTGTATCCGGTTGTAATGTATTAGTGGGTCGCATAATTGATAGGAACAAACTTAGAAACAACCTAAAGATTTATGTTTTTTGAATATATATATATATATATATATATATATATATATATATATATATATAACTCAAATTTGGGAATGTCAAAAGTCC